>NC_038256.2:12500965-12673464 GCF_000004515.6 Glycine max
AGCTGGCCAGGAGGCGCTAAGCGCCAATCTCTTACGATTTTTGAATTCTTGGAAGTGCGCTAAGTGTGCCTGTGGCGCTAAGCCTGAACTACTCTCTATAAGTTGAAGCTTGATGGTATGTTAAGCCTCACATCTCAAGCTAAGCGCATGTTGCAGAAAATCTAGTGTTGCAGAAAGCGCTAAGCGCAGCCTGCTCACTGGACCTTACAACTTCGAGTTGGGTTTAGCACAAGGCTAGGCTAAGCGCTAGTGTTGTAAACTCAAACGTCATGTTGGCACGCTAAGCGCTATTGTGCGCTAAGCGCACCATACAAATTTCAGTTTTTAAAAATCAAAGGCAGAGGCACTTGGGTTGCTACCTTTGCACCCAAACCTCTGCACCCTCTTAACCTTGAGCAAATTCTTTTACTTTCTGCTACGTGTGTACTGCTTCTCTACATCATCTTTACTTCATCTCAAGAACAATCCAAGTAAGTTAGCACATTTCCATTTTTATTTTTCATTCTTCAAACCTTAGGATAGATGACTTCTTGTTTTTCTTAGTTAGTTGTTGTTAGGTTAAGGTTATTAGTTTTAGGGTTAGTCAATGTAGGTATTTAGGTAACCTAGAAGCCCATTAGGGGCAATGTGGCGGAAAAGGGGTGAAGACCCCTGAAGTTCTATCTGGAAATCGCGATGAACGCGCTAAGCGCGCCTGTGCGCTTAGCCTGTTCATCGCAACTGTTAAAATTTTGGATTTCCAGATGAATGCGCTAAGCGGACCATGTTGCGCTAAGCGCATTCATCCCTGCAATGAACTTATGTGATAAGCCCGCTAAGCATATCTGTGTGCTAAGCGGGACTAGTGTTTTGACATTTAGGGATTTGAGAATTTTTGTTCAGCGCTAAGCCGGACCTGTACAGCTAAGTGCCACTTTGCTTCTGTAAGTTTTCCTTTGTAATAAGGCTAAGCGTGTCTATGCGCTAAGCCCTTGTTGTGTGTTGAGCTAAGCGCCCTGCTGCGCTAAGCTCAACTCCCTCACTGTCTTTTAAGTTTTTGAAGTCAGGCTAAGCGCGCCCTGTGCGCTAAGCCTGAGTGTCTTTTTGTTGAGGCTGTGCTAAGTGCCAGCATGTTGCGCTAAGCTCCAACCCTTTTCGGTTTTGAAAATTGTAGACTTAGGCTAAGCTCAGCTATGCGCTAAGCCTATTTTGCAGAAAAAAAAATGTTTTATGTGTCTTTGAGCTAAGCACCAGCTTGCTGCGCTTAGCGCTTGAGTAAAATTTCATAAGGCACACTAAGCTCAGCATGTTGCGCTAAGCGCCCAGTCAAAATTTCAATTTTATTTTTCTATTTTTGTGAAAATAACTTGTACTAATCTCTTGTGTTTGTCTTATATTTTGTAGATGGCATCTAAGAAGAGGAAAGCACCCTCTACACCTACCCAACCAGATTTGATAGATCGAGATTCACATCCCAAGAGGCTTGGGAGAGATACACTGACATTGTAGTGCTGACTTATTTTTCTGACAGCAGTATAGACATCGCCATTGTGGAGGAGTTTTATGCGAACCTCTATGACCCTGAGGACAAATCACCTAAGCAAGTGAGGATGGGAGGCCATTTAGTGAAGTTTGATGAGGATACCTTGAACACATTTTTGAAGACCCCTGTAGTGTTGGAAGAGGGAGCGAGCTTGTGCACTTATTCTCGATTTGCACTCCTGAGGCCTGATCCTCAGGAGTTGGATCCTATGCTTTGTATCCTAGGGAGGGGATTCAAGCTTAATGCTGATGGGCAGCCTTTGAAGATTCTAAGGAAGAACATGACCACACTCGCTTAGACATGGAGCGTTCTTTCTTTTTCTAACCTCATTCCTACCCCCCACATATTTGATCTGACTTTGGAAAAATCCAAGTTGATTTATGGTATTATTATGAAGATGGACATGAACCTGGGGTACCTCATCTCCCACCAGATCTCTCTGATTGCACAACATGACACATCCAGACTTGGATTCCCTGCCTTGATCACAACTCTATGCAAGGCCACAGGAGTTCATTCAGACTCTAGATCCCTGGAGAGCTTGAGCCCTACCATTAATTTGGCATATATTAAGAAGAATTATAGGAATCTTAATGATCCAAAAGTGACATTTAGAGGGGAAGGCCAGGGATAAGAGATCAGAGGTCCCCACTACTTTAGCACCACTTGAGGCACCAACTCCAGTACCTTCCTCAGCTCCAGTTATTCCTCCTACATCTACTCAGAGACCACTTCTAGTTCCTATATCTACAGGACCATCAAATTTTATTTCTACACCACAGATGCTGCACTCCATGCTCCAGAGCATCCACAGGGGGTAGTCCATTATCATGAAGAGCCTTTAGGGCTTGTCATCCATCATGAGCATGGAGGAGTTTGATGCATAGGTGGCCTGGCCAGGAGCCCAGCCTTCTCCTTCTGTAGGGGGTGGGGCCTCCGCAGCCCAGGAGCCTACTTCTGAGGAGCCAGCAGCAGCAGCAGCAGAGGGGGAGGATGAGCTCACCCCTCCTGAGCCCTTTTATTTTGATGCAGGTATACACATGGCTCAGGAGGAGGATGCTTCTACAGACCAGATCCCAGAGCCATCCCCAGCACCCATACCTGATGATGCCACACCATCTGCACCAGCACCTGAGTTAGAGCAACCTATCTCTCAATATTCACCAACTTCTCAGGTGTTGGACCTTAATGAGCATGCACAAGGGCAACCACAGGAGCAGGACATTTAAATTTGTGCATCTTGAACATTTTAGTTTATTTTCAGTTATTTTATGATTTATGTTCAGTCATTTTAATTTCAGTTTTATATTTCAGTTCTTTTAAATTTCAGTTATTTAGATTTCAGCACTTTGAGTTGTTTGCTTGTACCAAAAGCATGTTTGAACAATGAATTGATTAAAAATGATATGCAGTGGATTGTTTTGCATGAAATGAGTGTTTCAGAATGATTCGAATGAGAAATTGTAAGATTTGAATGGATTGGAATGGTTAGATAATTGTTTTGATCAAGCTTGTAGCCATTAGAAGAGAATGAGCATGTGATTAGAAGTATGACTGAAAATGTTAGTCAGTTTGTCAGATTGATTATGAAGGAATGCATTAACCGTATCCAGGTGAGAGTGTGATCCTTAAATTTTGAGAGAAACGACTATCATTTAGTACTGATTTTTGCATGAATCTCTGAAGTATGGACTAAATGTATGAAATTGAAGATGATGAAGCCCATGTTTGATTGTGATAGCCACTTATCCAAAAAGCTGACCATGAGCTTGAATGAAAGCTTCTAGAGCAAGCATGCCAAGGTCCTATTACAAAAGTGGCTCCAATGGTCACTGATAATGGCTCTAGGGACACTAAACCTGTGAAAAATGTTAGATCTCACAAAATCAACAACAACTTTAGAATCATTAGTTCTGGTGGCCTTAGCTTCAACCCATCTAGAAACATCATCAACAACAAGAAGGATATATGAAAAACCATGAGAAACGGTAAATTGACCCATAAAATCAATACCCCAAACATAAAAAATCTCACATAAAATAATGGGTTGTTGAGGAATCTCATGCATGTGTAATAGTCCTTACCACTCTCTGGCACTACTCACAAGTGGTGGAAAAAAACAAGCATCTCTAAAAATAGTGAGCCCATAGAACCCACAATCTAACACCCTCCTAGTGGTCCGCTGAGGACGAAAATGACCACCTGTAGGTGTGTCATGACAAAATTGAAAAATAGACTAAATCTCATGGTCTAACACACACCTACGGATCACTTGGTCACTACCTAATCTCCACAAGTTAGGATCATCCCACACATAATATTTAGCATTACTCTTAAGTTTATATATTTGAGACCTAGATGCATGAGATGGGACAACAGATGCAACAATGAAATTCACAATGTCAACAAACTAAGGTGTAACATGTAATGAATGCAAATGTATCAAATTCTCATCAGGGAAATTATCACTAATAGGAAAGGGATTAATGTGTCCCTCAATCTTGCTCAAATGATCAACAACCAAGTTCTCTGCACCACTTTTGTCTTTAATCACAATATCAAACTCCTGAAGAAAAAGCATCCACCTGATTAATCTAGGTTCAGCATTAGGCTTCTTCAACAAGTATCTCAAAGTTGCATGGCTAGTAAAGACAGTGATATGGGAGCAAAGCAAATAAGATTTGAATTTATTGAAAGCAAAAAAAAATAGCTAAAAGCTCCTTCTTAGTGGTGGTGCAGTTAACTTGGGTTGCATCTAAAGTGCATAAAGAATAAGCAATTACATCAAAAAGTCTACCAATTCTTTGTGAAAAAATAGCCCAAGTGCATATAGTTAGAGGCATCACACATGAGCTCAAAGGGGAGCTCCCAATCTGGTCGCTAGATGATAGGAGAAGTGGTAAGCCTCTTCCTCAACTCCTCAAATGCCTCTTTGCAAGGCTAGTCAAACATAAAGTCTACGTCCTTTTGGAAAAGTTTGGACAATGGTAGTGCAATCTTGTTGAAGTCCTGGATGAATCTCCTATAGAAACCTACATGTCCAAGAAAAGAATACGCTTCCTGCACAGAAGCAGGGTAAGGCAGAGAAGCAATAACATCAATCTTGGCCTTATCTACCTTAATACCTCTACTAGAGACTAAATGCCCTAAGATTATACCTTCATGTATCATAAAATGACATTTCTCAAAGTTAAGAACAAGGTTAGTCTCAATGCATCGGTCAAGAACTCTAGAGAGGCTATCCAAACATACATGAAAAGAGGAACCATAAATAGTGAAGTCATCCATAAACACCTTCATGCAACTCTCAAATAAATCAAAAAAGATACTCACCATGCACCTTTGGAAGGTGCCAGGGGCGCATAGGCCAAATGGCATCGTAGTATAGGCAAATGTGCCAAATGGACAGGTGAATATGGTGTTATGCCAGTCCTCTGGTGCAATGTGAATCTGCATGTAACTTGAAAAACCCTAAAGAAAGCAATAATGTGATTTACCTGCCAACCTCTCTAGAACTTGGTCAATGAATGAGAAAGGGAAGTGGTCCTTGCAAGTTGCCTGGTTAATTCTCCTATAGTCAATACAAACACATCAGTTGTAGGTCACTCTAGTTGGAATCAACTCATTGTCTTGGTTCCTCACAATAGTGATGTCAGACTTCTTAAGGACCACTTGGACAGGTGAAACCCAAGTGCTATTTGGAATGGGATGAATGATCCCTACAACTAGAAGCTTCATCACCTCCTTCTTCACCATATCAAGGATGGTGGGATTCAACCTCCTTTGTGGCTACCTTACAGGCCTGGAATCATCCTCCAAAAGTATTTGATTCATGCATATGGACATATTAATTCCGAGAAGGTCAGCAAGTGTCCACCCAATGGCCTTTTTGTGGCCTCTTAACATATGCAATAGCTTCTCCTCATGCTCAAGTGAAAGGTTGCTGGATATGATGACTAGGAGCTTTTAAGCATCATCTAAATAGGCATATTTAAGGTGCTCAAGTAGTGGCTTCAGCTCCAAGGATGGTGGTTGAATGGTGTGTTAGAGATAGGGGGAGCAACATGGAATAACCTAAGGCTAAAACTTGAAGCTCATGGAAATGCTTGAAGAAGTTTTGGCTTTTACATGCCCAACTCCCTTGAGTGCCATTTGTATTGGTTGTTATCTTAGTTGTTGCATCTTAGTACATTTGATATCTATTTTGCATTCATCATGGTTTGTGTAAAGAAAATTTTCTAAGTTAGAAAAACTTCTTCAGAGGAAAAAACTCTTTGTTTTAATCGATTACAACCTTATTGTAATTGATTACAACAAGTTTTCTAAAGCTTAAAGAGTCAAGTCTCATATTGGTTTAATCGATTACAATAGTATTTTAATTGATTACACTATTGTTTGAGACAATGACTGTTTTTTCAAGAGTCTTTGATTTAATTGATTACCAAGTGGATTAATCAATTACTTCTTTCTCGTTCATGTGTTCAGAGATGAACAAGAACACTTTAATCAATTACATTGTTTTTGAGTAGCTTTCCAGGTGTTGGATGAACACTTTAATCAATTACATAGATAATTTAATCGATTACTTTGTTAATATAATTGATTATCTTATAGATTTAATCAATTACATATGGTTATAATTGTTTTCTCTATAAATAACCAGCTTGTGTTCACATCTACACATCATGAGATCATTAGAGAATACTCAATACATCTTGAAAATAATTTCTTAGTCTCCGAATGAGTAAGATTTCGTGCTTTCATTAGTGAATAAGAGAAGAGAAGAAAAAAGCTATATAGTAACTCTCAACTTCTTAATCGTTTGGTTATGAAGATCTTTTCTTGAAATTGAGTTATGTCTTTTGAGTAGAAGAAGATCACCATCTCAATCCAGCAAGGTTTATGTGGAAAGATTGGTCAGGTTGTATCTCTCCTACTTGGTTTTTCTTGTGTATGGTTTTTACATGGTCTTTGTTTTTATATGTGAATTGCTTATAACATGCTAGAATAGGGTTTTCTAGTTTAGGCTAAGAGTAGGGTTCTCTTAGGCTTATATTCACAAAGGACCCTAGTGTTGGGTGCCTTAGTCTCTTTTTCTAGGGTGGGAATTGTAGATTGGTTGTGATTGCTTGTAAGGAAATTGATGCATAGTGGAAATCTAATTCAGGTTGTGGATTAGATAACTTTGAGAAGAAAGTCATTAAAGGTTTAATCAACTCAATCAAGTCATTAAAGTATCAAACAAGTTTTCCTGAATTAGATTTCCTGAATTAGATAACCTTGACAATCTCTGCACAAATACTACATACAGTAGCAAAGTCATTAAAGTCATCATCAGCATAGTTGAAAGAACCAAGATCAAAATCAGAAAAGTCTGAAAGTAAATTTGTACAAGTATCTACATTATCTACTGCAACATCAATGATATCTACAAGGAAGACAGAATGCTCTTTTGTAGGATGTTTCGTAGCTTCAAAAATGTTGAAATGCACAATGTCATCACCAAACTCTATGGAAAGAGTTCCTGCATGCACATCAATCTTGGTCTTAGCAGTCATCAAGAATGGTCTCCCTAGGATCAATGTGAACCCTTGGTTGGAAGACTCATTCTCCATATCCAAGATGAGAAATCTGCTTGAAAAATCATATCATTAACTTGCACCAGCACATCTTCAAGGACTCCAAGTGAAAGTGCAACACTCTTGTTTGCTAGCTAAATGACAAGACTAGTTTGTTTCAAATCACCAAGATGTAGTGATCTGTAAACTAATGTAGGCATGACACTAATTGAGACTCCAAGGTCAAGCATAGCGTCTGTAAAAGTCCAATCTCCAATGGTGCAAGGGATAGTGAAAGTGCTAGAATCTTTGCACTTTTGTGGCAAGGTAGATAGTGCAATGGCAGAAATAATCTTGCTTTGTATGAATGCAGAAACATTTATGCATATCTTCTCTTGCTCATTCCCCTTCAGCTTCCTCTATGGTTGCACAAATCCTTCAAGAACTTTGCATATTTTGGAATTTGTTTGATGGCATCCAAGAGGGGAATGTTGACTTCCACCCTCCTAAAAGTCTTAAGAAAATCATAATCAAGCTCCATTTTCTTTGCAAAAATGGATCTAGAAGAAAAGGGCAGAGGAATCAGTTTTGGTGAAGAATCTGCTACTCCTCAAGGTAATAGCACCCATCATCAATTTTGGCACCAACATTTATTGGCTTTGGAAGCTCTTTGCCACTCCTCAAGGTAATAGCACCCATATTCCTCTTTTTATTAATGATCGTTTGTGCGAGAATGTTGTCAGAACCTTGTTGCTGCATATGGTTGATAGTTGTAGCTAACTGTCCAATCTGAATTTAAAAGCTCTTGGATGGTGGCATTCACATTCTATTGAAATTGAATGTTCCTGGCTTCCATTTGCTTCATCAAATCCTCCAAAGAATATTCAGAGTTGTTCTGCACAAGTTGTGCACATGTAGATGTAGGTTGTTGAAACTGTTGTTGTTGTCTAAATGAAGGAGCTTGGTATTTGTTGGTGGAGGATTGGTATTGTTGTTTTTTGAATGGTTGTTGTTGTTGTGCTTGCTACTATTGTGGACTAGGACCATACCTTAGATTCGGATGATCTCTCCAACCGAGATAGTAAGTGTTGGAGTAAGAATTATATTGTTGTTGTTAAGGTCTAAATGGTTGTCCATACTGCATAGCATAAACATGAGCAGCATGTTCTGTTTCTTAGAGAATGGGACATGCGTCTGTTGGATGATCAAGTGCACAACAAATCCCATAAAGTCTTAGTTGATTACCTGCCATCATATTATGTTGTTGACCAATGGCTAGTTGTCTCACAAGGGATGTCAATTTTGTAAGTTTATTCTCTAGCCTTTGGTTATCAGCAACCATAGAAATAGAAACTTCATTTGCAACATCCTTGGATGTTGCAACCCCTCTAGTACCAAATTGTTGATAGTTGGCTGCCATGTTAGAAATCAATTGTCTTGCAGCCATAGGATTCTTGTCCATTAAAGCACCTCCACTGGCTGCATCAATCATGCTCTTACATTAACATCAATCCTTCATAAAAAAAATACTAGATAAATAGTTTCTTGTTGATTTGAGGGTGAGGGTAGGTGGCACATAACTTGTTGAATCTCTCTCGTACTCATATAAGGTCTCTCCAGGTTGTTGCCTTATAACATAAATCTCTTTCCAGATGGATGTTGTTCTGGATGCAGGGAAGAATTTCTCTAAAAATATTCTCTTCATATCTCCCCAAGTGTTGATAAGGTCTGGTTAAAGGCACAATCAGTCCTTAGCCATACCATCCAATGAGAATGGAAATGCTTTCATCTTCACATAATCCTCATGAATGTCTTGTGGTCACATGATGGAATACACTACATGAAACTCCGCAATGATGTTCTTCATCCCTTCTTTTTGTAATTCCCTGAAAGTTCGACAACTAAAAATTGATATTTAATGTATTTCTTGTGTTATTTGATTATTTGCTTGATTTGAATGAGTTGAGGTGTTGCGTGAATTAGCTATGTGTGACTGCTTAATGTGGATGTTAGGTTATATGGAGTTTGATTGACCTATGTTGAAATCCTGAGATTTTAAGTTTTACCCAAACATGTTCCAGTAAAATCGCGATCCCAGACCCATTAAATGTTGGATCGCCTTCAAACTTGAACTATAGGTTTGTGACTCACATCTGCATGTTTTGACTGTGGGTTTTAGAAATAACATTTTTGGACAACTCGAGATGGGTGCGCTAAGCACAATTCCTAACCCGATAAAAAATTTGTTTAATGTGAAAGGCCACGCTTAGCGCCAAAAATGGATTTCCACATAGCAAAAAGAGCTCGTTAAGTGAGATCTGCATATTATAAATACATCCAACAACATAAAAATATGCATTTCAGCTCTCTTTTTCTCTCTCTCTCTCTAAAATTACGCCCAAAAACCCTAACCCCTCCTCCTCCACCACCCACGACCACTCGTAATGCAATCCTACCCCCCTAAGGGCATTGGATAGAAGACTCCAAGAAGATTAAGTTAGGGATGCAAGAGAAGGCCCTAGGGTTCTCATGCGCCTTAGGGTAGATTTTGGATCCATGGGCTAAGTATGAGCACATTTTTTTCTTAATATTAGAATAGGTTTTCCTTCTTTTGGGCCTAATCTATGAGTTAAGGGTACCCTAGTAGTATAGGGTTTTAGCCTTGTATTTCAGGGCATTTTGAGCAGTCATTGTAGTAGTGACTTTTTTGTATTTTCATGTATTTTGACATGGGGGTGAGCTTAGCTATTGGAGGGGTGTGTGTAGTTTCCCCACTCTAGTTTCTCAAGGAATATGCTAAGAAGTTTTTGACATATTCTTAGAATATTCCTTTGACATATTCTTTTCCCATATGCTAGAGTCACACCTTCCATTCTTGTGGCATCTAAAAGGAATATGCTAAGATGTCTTTGGCATATTCTTGGAATATGCTAAAATTCCTTTGGCATATTCTTAGAATATGCTAATATGCCTTTGGCATATCCTTGGAATATTTCTCTTAGATTCACATGAAATTACTGACCTAGGCTATAAATAGAAACATGTGTAACACTTGTCACAACTTTGATGAATGAGAGTCTTGTGAAACACACTTCAAAGTTCAACTTCTCTCCCTTTCTTCCTTCAATTTTCCATGCCACTTTCTCCCTCTCTCTCTCATTCTCTTCCTCAATTGAAGATTCCTCTCTAAGCTTCTTATCCAAGACACTCTCTTGGTGGTGAAGTTTCTTCTTCCAAGGCTTATTCTCTAGTGGATGACGCCTCCTCTCCCCTCTTCTCCTTTATCTTCTGCTACAACTCCATGGTTAAAAATCACCATTGAAGGACCTTAGTGAAGCTCAAAGATCCAGCCTCCATAGAAGCTTCTCAAGCAAGCTTCCATCAAGTGGTATCAGAGCACAAGAGCTTCAAGTAGGTGCTCCTTAAACCTCCATTAACCTCCATTGTTGTTTCTTCATTTTTCTCCATGTATTTCCTCACATTTCTTGTGTTGAATGTGGTTAACATGATTCTTTAGAATTTCCACCGATTAAACTTTCTATAGAAGCTAGATTTGATTTCCTATGGTTCAAATTTCTTATTCTTGTTCTTGCTCTTGAACCATAAATTGTGTTGACTTTAGGTTCCTTTGAGTTTTGTCTTGCTATTTTTTTCATGGCTGAAACATAAACCATAAAATTTTTACAAAAACATTAAATTATAAGAAAACCTCAAAAATCTAGAGTGACATGTTCACCTATTGTAGTTTTGTCATAGAAGTCATGCTAGTCATGAAACTTGTCACATAAGATTCCTTATGTTGTGCTGAATTTAATTTTTCTTGTTTCTTTGTCTAACTCATTTGTTCATGAGTTTATGAAATTTTTTAGCCTATTATTTGATTTGAGTCAAATCTTGCATGTTAATTATTCCTTGACATGTTCATGCATAATTCTTATAGAGTCTTTGATTGTGAACCTTTTTTCTTGAACTTTTTAGGTTTCCCTATGATTATGTCTATTGTGAATTTGAGTTTTAGTGATTGAATTTCTGGCTGAAATTTTGATCCTAAGTGTATATTAAACTCCTAAAATTGTGGTAAACAAGCCTAGTGAGTTTAACATACATAAGAAAGTTGAAAGTAAGCCTAAGGCAATCAATATACTATGTTTAACAAATTCGAAGCCTGAAATCACTAGTGTTGGCAGGTTGAACATACAAACTTGTAAAACTTAATGTGAATTGGTCACTATGAATTTTGAGCTGAAAGTTTTTACTGAATTTTCTAGACATTTGAAAAAAAAAACTATAAAAAAAGAACCAAGTGATTTGGATAAAAGGAAAAAATAAGAAAAAACATACAAGTTGGCAGAAAAATCAGTGTCCAGGAAAAATAAATAAAAAAGTTAAAGGGAATTGTGCTTGATGTTTTGGCTCAAAATTTGTTCTATAATTAGTGCCTATTTTAGACCAATCTTAGTTCTAAAATTTCAATTGAAAAGTAGTGTGAAAACAAGTGTCAAAACTAGAGGTTTCTTGAGTCTTTTTTTTTAGTTTTTTTTACTCTACTCTAGAGGACTAAGAAGCACTCCAAATTGAGTGAATCACCAAAGAGAGAACAACCACCAAAATTGAGGACTTTTTTTGTAATTTTGTAATTGGCAATTTACTTACCTTCATTGCTTTCAAATTTTGTAACAAAAAGGCCTTTCATTGGAAGTGTGTTAAGGAGGCTCCAATAGGTTACCAAAATTCCATTTGTGTGTAATAACTTTAGGTAATTTTTCCCTTAGGATAGTGAGTGTTTTGTTGGAAACCTTAAATGTGGTCATCCAAACACTCTTAGGATCCGCCTAGTTTACATTTCTTGAACTTTAATTTCTTGCTTACTTTCATAGCTTATTTTCTTTACTAGTCACACTTAGTTTATCTTGCTATTGCATAATACTTCCTTCTTGCTTATCACGCTTATCTTGAGTTCTTTTGAACCCAGCTTTTACGCTTTTGCAAACCCCAAACAAGAAAGAACAACAACTTAGGAACCAACATAAGTCATCATTCATCTAGTGTTAATAGTAAGGGTACTAGTCATAAGGACCCTCTATCTAGAATATTAGATGAGTTGAGTTCCCTCAAGTTATGGAAAGAAAAACTAGAAAGAAAAGAAAAAGGAAAAGAGAGGGTAAAAATAAGTCAAGATGAGAGGGAACAAATAAGGGAAGAAGAAATAAGGAAAATACTAAAAGAGTTAAGAAAAAAGAAACATGCCTCCTATAGTAGTCATGACTCCTGCAAGAGCCGAAGTGAAGAACTTAATGACTATTATAAAAAGAAGGCATAGGTCGCATCCTAGACCTCACTCCTATAGGAAAGAAAAGGAAAGAAAGCCTCAAGAGGCTAACATTAACCTCTCATACTTCCATCGGAAGGACAATGTAGAGGCTTATTTAGATTGGGAATTGAAGGTTAAGCAACTCTTTGCTTGCCATCATACAAGTGAGGAAAAGAAGGTTCCTTTGGCTACCCTTAGCTTCTAAGGGTATGTCTTCTATTTCCTTGTTAGGGAAAGTATGATTCATAGGGATCTTCCAGTAGAGTATTGGAATGACTTGAAAAGTGCCCTTAGGAAGAGGCACATCCCCTCCTATTATGAAAGGAAGCTCATGGACAAGCTCCAAAGGCTTAGACAAGGGAGTATGAGTGTTGAAGAGTATAGGCAACAAATGGAACTACTCCTTTTGAGAGTTGTTCTTAGGGGGGAGGAAAGAACAAGTATTGCTAGGTTCCTTGGTGAACTTAATATGGAAGTAAGGGACAAGGTTGAGCTCCTTCCATATAAAGGCCTAGATAACCTAGTCCAACTTTGCATAAGGGTAGAGCAACAACTTAAAAGGAAGCCTACTTCAAAATCTTATGGCTCTCACTCTTATCCAAAGAAAGACCAAGGTCAAGGCATCTTAAGGGCTGCACCTTCTAAGCCCAAAGATGATAAGAGGGATGCGGAAGAAAAACTAGAAAAACAAAAGAAAAAGAAGGATAGTAAGGCCTTGTCTTCAAAGGCCAAGGGGAAGGAAAAAGAGGAAAAAGATTCCTCCAAGAAGATTGTTAAGAAGGAAAATCATTTTGCAACAAAAGGTGATATCAAAATAGCACTCCTTCTTAAACAATCCTTCTACCTTCTCCTATCAAGGGAAACCTCCCTGAGCACTACCATATCTCTTAAGCTTGAGGTTATTCCTCAAGTAAAGGAATTGTTGGATGAGGGTTTGGTTCATAAGAGCTTAAACCCTTGTGCTTTGTTGGTTCCCAAAATAGGTATTATGAGGCACCAAATCCCTATGATAGGTGGTATGATGAATGTGTTGAGTGGTGCAACCCTCTTTTGTAAAATCACTCATGCATTTAACATCTTCATGATTGGCATACATAGAGACTCATTAGGTAGGTTTGTTCTTATTTTTGGTTTCAATACAAACCTAGGTGCTCATATGGGACACCTTAGGTTTGTCATACATACTTTTTGATAGGAGTAATCAACATGAAAATATATAAAAAAAAAAAAGGTATGTTTTATTGCATTACTTTCCTTAATTTTTTAAATAGTGATCAAGGGGTTCCCATGGACCCTAAGAGAATAAAGGTCATTCCTGAGTGGCCCACTCCACCAAGTATAAGGTAAATTTGGGGCTTCCATGACTTAATAAACTCTTACAAAAGGTTTGTCTCATATTTTTCTATACTCTTACAAAAGCTTTCTCTTACGAAGAGGAACACTTTAATCAGAGCGGAATCTTCAAAATCCACCTCAAGGATTCGGTCGAGAGCAAAGCTCCCAACCCTTTCTTTTGTAGTTTCTTTGAGGTAACCTTGACTTATATGTCTTTCTCCTAGGTAATTTAAGCTTTTCAAAGTATCTCTTGCGATTTAGGTACCATTATAGGATGTTTTTACACTTCCTTTGAAAAACCCTTGAAAATGATATGTTGTAAAATTTACCTTTTTATAAAATTGATGTTGTTTTCGTGACATTTGCTGAACCCTAGTCACATTGGCATGATCGAAATTTCAAAATGGTGTCTTTTTGAAGTAGACCCAGAAACACCCCTTAGCCCCTTTTAATTTGACAGGGGTATTTGACCTCGAATGTTAATATTAACATTGTTTTTGAAATCTAAACTAAATTGCCTTTGATTTGGTATATAGAACTTTATGATTTGACCGGTGGACATGAACATGAGAGACCTCCAAGTGACGCAGGGAGGAGCTGACGGAGGGATATCAATAGGTGAGGGGAGTTTATTCTTTGGTTTACAGTTTTTGATACCACGGTCGGGGTTAGGGAACTCAATTATGGGGATGTACGTATGTCCCTGTGCATGCTGGTTTTGAAGAAAACTGAGTTTTCGAGTAATAGGATGCAATATATTTGTTATTGATGAATGATATTGTTGTTTGATGAGACTTATGTTGTCTGAAGACCTGCGGAGTGTGAATCTCAGACACGAAATTTATATGTATATATGTGGAATGCTATTACTAATGACATTGATGTTGATGTTTATGATAATGTTGATATGAGATTATGTTGATGTTGATAATGGCATTGAGATGAGATGATGTTGATATTGATTATGTCATTATAATGATGTATGTTGTGTATGTACATGGGGGGTGTAGTGACCATGATGGATATCCCTGGTAGGGGAAATAGAATGGTTAAAGAGTTTTAAGCATCTTTGGTGAAGGACAGCTTAGAATCTCTAATTATCTACATTCAGTGCATTGATGGTGCCCATGTTTCATACTTCATATTGCATGGAAATAGTAAAAACTTTATCAGTAAGTACTTGTAGTTTTTCATAACGGAAAACACTTGAACTTAGGGCATATCACTCGATTTAGAACTCCCTTGTGACTCTGGCTGATCACCATGGGGGGGTTGCATATGCATGATAGGGTGACCTCAACACTTGCTACCTAGTTTTCCTAAGTAAGACTGTCACATGGACACACTTAGGCTATTTCCTGATGAATGGTACCACATTACATTTGAGAGTTGAGTCAGATGCATATATCATTCTTGGCATAATTGATTTGAATTGTGTAAAAGTTGATGACTGGTTTGTTAAGTGTATGTGAATTGATGAGTTAGTGAGGATGATTATGGTTATTATTATTCTTTTCTTGTTAATTATTGTCATATGATGCTAGTTGATTTTCTTTTAAATAATAAACCCATCCTTGCAATTTTGCACCGTGCGGTTGGTACTTTTGATGATCGTGAACTTTTATTTGTGGGAGTAGATGAGCAGCAGTAGATGATGTGGAGAGATATTCTTTTGTTGGAGCCGCCAGGCCGACGTGATGATGTTGGAATTATTTTGGGAGAAAGTTGTGTTTTGCTATCAACTCCTTCGTAGTCGGTTCCTTAATTCTATTTTGAATTAGACATGTAAATCATAGGCTTAGATACACGTATAAATTAAATTACTTTATGCCATGTGGTGATGAAGGATGGTTATTATATATATATATATATATATATATATATACACACACGTACTTATTTAAGTATTTGGTGTGTTTTTTGGTGAATGTATATCTCTAAAAATAAAAGAAAAACTACACATTTTAGAGTAGTGATATCATAGCAACGAAGTGGGTCATTACACTTTCACCATTGAACCCATAGTCGTTTTGCTAATGAAAAAAGAGGGAGAAGTTTATGAAAGAAATTTTTTATGTAAACACCAGTCAATCAATAAAATAAGGTGTTTTGAAAGCCATATTTGTGTCTACAACTGCATCCACTCATGCACATACATATTAGACGTAGGGGGAGCTGATATACATTGACATTCATACCAACTATTATTCTTATATATTGATGTGTCATCATTTTCTCATATTTCTTAACCCTTTTTGTCACCATTTTAATTACTGATTAGCCTTAATTGTCAAATTAATTATGCAATTATATCATTTGGGCCTATTGGATTAATTTTGTCTTTTTAATTTAATTTCAGGAGAATTATAGGCAATTGGGCTTGAATCCAGAATTGGGCTTGGACTTGAAGAGAGCATACTATTTTATTCTACCAAATCTTATCTTATCCAGATTTTATCTCATCTAGATCTTATCTTATCTAGATTTGATCTCATCTAAATATTATTTCATCTAGATCTTATCTTATCTTATCTAGATTTGATCTCATCTAGATATTATTTCATCTAGATCTTATCTTATCTTATCTAGATTTTATTTTATTTATGGGCTTGGATTTAAAACAAATTTGTAAGCTTTGAGGCTGAAAACTATCTAACAGCACCAAGGTTCTAGTTTAAGGGATCTGTCTCTTCTCTCCTCTCTCTCTCTCTCTCTTTACTCTCTCTCTCTTTTTTGTTTTAGTTTTAGAGTGCTACTCTCAATTCGTTTTAGTCTCTTTTTCATTTTGGAAGAATAATTCTTGTTTTCTTTGTTTTCTACTGATTAATGGAAGGCTAAGTCTCCAGTGTTGTTTTCTCTTGAGGATCAAGCATAGCTCTCTTTGAGGTTCTATTATTACTATTAAATTATGATCAGTTTTTTCTCTTCACCAATTATTCTATATTTGTTCCTATTGATCCATGCATGCTTGGTGCTTGATTAATTATCTCTGCGCTTAATTTACGTTCATGCTTAATGATCGTTCATGATTAATTGGTGTATGTGTTGCTTAATCACATAATGAATGCCTTATGTTAAATTTCGCTTAGTAATTTAATTTAGGGTTGGATTAAGTGGTTGAATTGATAAAGGATAAATTCTCATAACCTAGGATAAGAGACTTGCTTGTGAATCAAGGGGAAGCAACGTGTTTTAATTATGATATTTTCTAATTCAATTTTACTCGCTGTTTAATTTACGAAAACAAACAACCCCCCCCCCCCCCAATTCGTTATTGTTTTATTACCATCTATTATGAACGTTTGGTTGACCATTGCTCGTTAGGAGACGACCTAGGATCACTTCCTAGATACTGCATTTTTAATGTTTATTTGATTTGGGTACAGCCTCGATCAAATTTAGCGCTATTGTCGGGGAGCAGTGGTCCAAAGGTTCATAATAATCTTCCTAATCCCCTCACACTTATCCTTTTGCACTCCTGGGAAAAATTAAAAAAAACAAAGCAAGGGACAATTCCAGAGACATTAAAGAGAAACAAACAGACACAACAACAATTACATATTTCTCAATGAATCTCAAGGAATGAAAAGAATGGGTAACATCCAACACGTAAAGAGTTAAAGAATCAAGGCCGCCATGAAAATCATCCAAGCATCTCAAACATGGCAAGATAGTAAATCAGCTCAAGAATGAAAAGTGATAAAGCCTCACAAGATATGCACTTCATCTCTCAAGTGTCTAGGCTACTGTTTACTTTCAGAGCACCCATGAAAACAAACACCACATAGACTTGGCAAGACTCTAAAATTGACAACCACATCACAAACACATGCACATGAGTATCAAAAAGTCTTTTAAGGTTGTAATAGGCCAAGGACAAGGAAGATGAAAGTATGGGATAGTAGCTAAAACCCAAAGGAATAGAGGAGCAATGGGGAATAAGTGGGAACTAAGAAAAAAAGTAGTAAACCCCAAAACCAAAATTAAGAAGTAAACCCAAAACAAAATCAACCAAGTCCTTAAACCAATCAAAGTCTTCAAACCAAGACCTCATTTATTCAACTTCATTCTTTTTCTATTTTTTATTTTTTATTTTTTTATTTTTTTATTTTTTTTATATTTTATTTTATTTTATTTAACATGAACAGTAGCAATTGAAAGCATTTGAAAAATAAAGCAACAATTAGGCAATATATGTATATACATCAAGCATGGCCAACAAAAACATATCATCCAATGAAACATACCCCCCCCCCCCCCCTCACACTTATTCCCAAAACAATTCCAAAGCTCCAAAATTCCTTAATGGTAGGGTGAAATCATGGTTTTTCACTTAAGGCTTGTAATGAACTCAAAACAAAGAAAGGGGAACATAGGCTCAAAAGGGCTATCAAAGGAATTAATTCAGGGTAGACTCATTTGGCTAGAGGCTTATAAGAATAAAATGCCTAAATCATCTCCCAACATGCATGTGAAGCAAGAAGTATCAACAAGAGTCAAGCCAAGGCTATTGTGCAAGCAATCAATGGGGCAAAACACACCGAATAAAATAGATGATGATGGCTCAAATTCTCACTAAGGGTAAATCTATCAATTTCAATTCGAACCTTCAAAACTAACTTGACATGTAGAGAAAAACAAGGGTTTCAATTCACAAAATGCCAAGAAACTCCTATTTCAGAAACAATTACCCATTACATGTACATAACCCAAAATTCAAAGAGGAACATGCAATGTTGTACACAAACATAAAACCAAAATAACAAAATTAACCTAGAACCTAACAAACTTAAACTAGAAAACCTAATAAAATTAAACTAGAATACCCAACAAAATTAAGGAACAATCTTCTCCCCCCCCCCCCCCCTCACAGTTAAACAACACATTGTCCTCAATGTAGCACAATCATAAGATCAAGAACAATCAAAGCAATCAATAAATTTGGACAAGTGCAATAAAAGTAAAGAAGGAGACAAGATAAAGAAAACTCCCTAAGTCATGGCGGAAGAGAAGTAGGGTGAAGTAAGGAGGTCTCCTCCACCACTAAATCCACTAAGGAGGGATTTGTGAGGAATGGTTTCAGCTAGTGTCCATTGACCTTGAAGCTTGTATTTGTGGATTCACTTTTGATCTCAACTGTACCATAAGGAAAAACATTAGTCACCACAAAAGGACCAATCCACTTTGACCTCAACTTACCACTCATGAGTCCGAGCCTAGAGTTATACAATAAAACTTTTTGTCCAACCACAAAGTCCTTCTTAGCGATCAAGCTGTCATGGAACTTCTTGGTCTTCTCCTTGTAGAATTTGGAATTCTCATAGGCTTCTAAACGGATCTCATCTAGCTCACTTAGTTGCAACTTCCTTTCCTCTCCAGCCTGGTCCATCGAGAAGTTGTAGGTCTTTACAGCCCAGTAGGCTTTGTGCTCTATCTCTACAGGAAGATGGCATGCCTTGCCAAAGACAACCCGATAAGGAGACATTCCTATGGGTGCTTTGTAGGCAGTCCTATACGCCCAAAGAGCATCATCTAGCCTAGTGCTCTAATCCTTTTTGTTCGGCTGCACAATCTTCTCCAAGATCCTTTTTATCTCCCTGTTTGAAATCTCAGTCTACCCATTAGTTTGGGGGTGGTATGGTGTGGAAATTCTATGCATGACCCCATACTTTTTTAGCAACACGTACATGGATCTATTACAAAAATGGGTGCCTTGATCACTAACGATGGCTCTCGGGACTCCAAACCTACAAAATAGATTAGATCTAACAAAATCTACAACAACCTTAGCATCGGTAGTTCTGGTGGGTTTGGTTTCCATCCATTTTGAAACGTAATCAACAACAAGGAGAATATAAACAAAACCACAAGAGACAAGGAAAGGCCCCATAAAATCTATACCCCAGACATCAAACACCTCACAGAATAACATGGGTTGTTGAGGCATTTGTTGTTTCCATGAAGGTGAGTCGCCTGCTCTCTGACAAGGCTCACAAGTGCTACAAATTCTCCAGACATCCTTGAAAATGGTGGGCCTATAGAAACCACAGTCAAGCACCTTGCGAGCTGTCCTCTGTATGCCAAGATGGCCACCTGGTGCGGAAGAATGACAGAATTGCAAGACTGAGTCAATCTCATGGTCTGGAATGCATCTCCTAATAACCTGGTCACTGCACAACTTCCACAAATAGGGTTCATCCCAAATATAATGCTTAGCATCGCTCTTAATTTTATGATTTTGAGCTTTAGATGCTAAGGAAGGAAAAACAGAAGCAACCAAATAATTAACAATATTAGCAAACCAAGGAGTGGGAAAGGAATCAGAAATACTATACAGAATATACCAATGGTCATCCGGAAAATCATCCCGAATGGGTGAGTCCTTAGACGCACGCTCAATCCTACTCAGATGGTCAACCATGAGGTTTTGCGCACCACTCCAATCACGGATCTCTAAATCAAACTCTTGGAGCCAAAGCATCCACCTGATCAATCTAGGCTTTGATTTAGCCTTCTTCAATAGGTACTTTAGAGCTGCATGGTCAGTATAAACAATAACACGAGTATCAAGCAACTATGAACAAAATTTTTCAAGAGCAAAAACTACCGTTAATAGCTCTTTCTCTGTGGTAATGTAATTTGTTTGAGCAGCATCCAAAGTTCTGGAAGCGTAGTAGATCACCCGAGGCATCTTATTAATCTTTTGAGCAAGGACAACCCCCAATGCGTAATTGGATGCATCGCACATTAGCTTAAATGGGGTTGTCCAATCAGGTGCCTGAATGATAGGGGTGGTAGTCACCGCACGCTTGAGGCAATCAAAAGCCTCTTTGCACCGGTCATCAAAATCAAACTCCACCTCCTTTTGCAGCAGATTGGATAATGGAAAGGCCACTTTGCTAAAATCCTTGATAAAGCGCCTATAAAACCCTGCACGACCAAGAAAAGAATGAACCTCTCGCACGCAAGAGGGCTAAGGCAATTGTGAAATAACATTTATTTTTGTCGGATCTACCTCTATGCCCCTACTGGAAATGATATGCCCTAAAACTATACCTTGTCCTACCATGAAGTGACATTTTTCAAAATTCAGCACAAGGTTAGTTTCAATGCATCTATTAAGAACTCTATCCAGACTATCAAAATATGTATCAAAAGAGGATCCATAAATAGTAAAATCATCCATAAAGACCTCTGTGCAACTCTCTAAGAAATCACTGAAAATGCTAAGCATACATCGTTGGAAGGTACCAGGGGCATTGCATAGGCCAAAGGGCATCCTCCTATAGGCAAAAGTGCCAAAGGGACAGGTGAATGTGGTCTTTTCTTGATCCTCAGGAGCAATATGAATTTGTAGATAACCAGAAAAACCATCAAGAAAACAGTAATGAGACTTACCTGCCAAGCGCTCAAGCATTTGATCAATGAAAGGCAGGGGAAAATGATTTTTTCTGGTTACCTGATTCTGCCTCCTATAATCAATGCAGACTCGCCAACTGTTCTACACTCTTGTGGGGATAAGCTCATCCTTTTCATTCTTGACCACTGTGAGGCCTGTCTTCTTAGGAACCACTTGGACTGGACTCACCCACTGGCTATCAGAAATGGGGTAGATGATTCCATCTTGTAAGAGCTTGGTCACTTCCTTTTTCACCACATCTAGAATGACAGGGTTGAGTCGTCGTTGTGGCTGCCTCACTGGCTTAGCTCCATCCTCTAAAAGTATCATATGCATGCATGTAGATGGGCTAATACTAGGAATGTCTGCTGAAGTCCATCCAATGGCTTTCTTGTGCTTCTTGAGAACTAGCAACAACTTCTCCTCTTGCATAACATCAAGGGAGGTAGAGATGAGCACTGGAAATTTTTCCTTGTCCTCCAAGTAAGCATATTTGAGGTTTGCTGGTAAGGTCTTCAACTCTGGTGTGGGTGGTGGCTGAACAGTGGGAGGAACCATGGTAGGGGAAGAAGAAGGTTCCTCAGCCTGTACCTCATAAAGCAAGTCAGAAGTATATGTACTTCCTGCAACATGGTTAGTGCATTCTGACTCTAAAAAATCAACATCAAGAGGTACAACACTAGACTCAAATTCAAATTCACTCTCAGCATAAAAATCAGATATATGATCAAATTCAAACTCAGATTCAATGCATAAGGAATGACAAGTATGCAAATCATATAAAAATGGATGTTTCCTACCATAAAGAACAGAATCAAAATCAAACATATAATTATCAACAATCTGATCAATTATCTCAGCACAAAAAACAGAATGATCCTCAGATGGATGTTTCATGGCATCAAGAATGTTAAAATGAACAGCAATATCACCAAATTTCATAGACAATGTGCCCGCATAAACATCTATCTTGATTCGGGTTGTTTTCATAAATGGCCTGCCTAAAATAATTGGAACTGAACCATGGGAAAATCCCTCTTCCATATTAAGAACATAAAAATCAACAGGAAAAATAAGTTCACCGACCCGAACCAGCACATCCTCTATGAAACTTGCGGGGTAAGCAACACTTCTATTTGCCAAATGAATCACCACATCTGTAGATTGTAAAGGTCCAAGAGATAAAGAATTGAAAATGGATAAAGGCATGACACTAACTGATGCTCCTAAATCTAGCATGGCATTCTCAAATTTATTGTTCCCAATAATGCAAGGTATACAGAAAGTACCTGGGTCCTTACATTTCTCAGGAATGTGTGGAACAGATTTACCTATCAATGTTGACACATTTCTGCCCATGCTAATCCTTTCATTGCCCTTGAACTTCCTTTTGTGGGTGCACAACTCCTTTAGAAACTTGGCATATCTTGGAATCTGTTTGATGGAATCTAGCAGAGGTATGTTCACCTCTACTTTTCTGAAGGTCTCCAAGATCTCCTTTTTCACTTCTTCCATTTTTTTGTTTGGAATTGCTCTAGGTGGGAATGGAAGAGGGATATGAGGCTGCGGTAAGTCAGAATTACTAGAAGAAGGTCCACCTACATGAAAATTTCTGTTAGGAAGCTTTCTCTTTTGTGCAACTATCTCATCCTCTTTTTTAGGTGTAGAATGAAGCTTGATAGGTTCTGGTGCAGGTGGTGCTACTAGTGGAGGCACTTGAATTTGGTTGTCAGATCTCATGGTGATGGCACTCACATTTTTCAGATTTTGCACAATTTGTGAAGGCAATTTGTCAGAATTATGGGACTGAGCTTGGTTCAACTGAGTAGCCATCTGTCCCATCTGATTTGTCAAACTCTGAATTGAGGCTCTTGTCTCTTGCTGAAATTGCATATTCTGGATGGTCATTTGCCTCACTAACTCTTCCAAGGAGGGTTGAGGAGGGGCCTCAGTTGCTTGTTGTCTTTGTTGTTGTTGCTGCTGTTGTTGCATTGGAAGAGGAACATATGGCTTGTTTGGACCAGCAGCATTCTGAAAAGGAGGGACAGGATGTTGTTGTGGAGGACTTGTCCATCTCAGATTTGGATGATTCCTCCAACCTGGATTGTATCTTTTGCTTGAAAAGGTCATAATTATTTTGTTGTTGTTGGTTTTGTTGCTGTGGAGGTCTATTATAAATGTTTGCAGCATAAGCTTCAGGTTGCCCATTGACTCCAGATTGCTGCAAAGAAGGACAAAGATCTTAATGGTGATCTGCAGAAGAACATAGACCACAGACTCTTGCAACAGGTGTAGATTTCTGATTCATGGCAAGTTGGGTTACTAGGTTAACCAAGGCATCAAGTTTTCCTTCAAGCTTTTTATTTTCAGTAGATGAAGATGAATCCGTGGCCACCTCATGGACTCCTCTAAGAACAATAGCATCATTTTTTGCACTGAATTGTTGGGAGTTGGAAGCCATCTTCTCAATCAAATTCCTAGCCTAAGTAGGGATCATATCACCAAGAGCTCCACCACTGGCAGCATCAATCATACTCCTCTCCATGTTGCTAAGTCCCATATAGAAATATTGAAGAAGAAGTTGCTTAGAAATTTGGTGGTGAGGGCAGCTTGCACACAATTTCTTGAATCTTTCCCAATACTCATACAAGCTCTCTCCACTAAGTTGCCTGATGCCTAAAATGTCTTTTCTAATGGTAGTGGTCCTAGATGCAGGGAAGAATTTCTCCAAGAACACACTCTTAAGGTCGTCCCAACTGAAAATAGACCTAGGGGCAAGGTAGTATAGCCAATCTTTTGCCACTCCCTCCAGAGAATGAGGAAAAACCTTTAGAAAGATATGATCTTCTTGGACATCCGGGGGATTCATGGTGGAACAAACAATATGGAACTCCTTAAAATGCTTATGAGGATCTTCACCTGCAAGACCATGAAACTTGGGCAGCAAATGTATTAGTCCAGTCTTGAGAACATATGGAACACCCTCATCAGGATATTGAATGCACAAGCTTTCGTAAGTGAAATCAAGTGCATCCATCTCCCTAAGAGTCCTCTCACGAGGTGGAGGTTGAGCCATGTTCTCAATATAAAAATTAATAGTGGAATGCTCAAAATCAGAATATTCAGAATCACCCTCAACATAATGCACAAAATGACCAGGATGCACACTAAGCCTAACTAATCTATGAAAGGTTCTATCTATTTTAGGATCAAAGGGTTGTAAATCACCTGGATTTCCCCTGGTCATGCTCTATATGCAGCAAATAATGTGTTTCTCAACAAGCACATAACAAGGGGGTAAAACTACAGCTATACTCAAATGATATCAAAATGAGCTGAAATTTTGTGAGGAACACCCTAAAATCATGAAAAGATAGCACAAAAAATTTCAAACAAAAATTCAAAGTCTAACTATGGAAACTGCCTAAGGAAAGTTTAGAAAAATAGAACAATAAAACTTGAAAAAAAAACTAGTAAACATGCAATTTTGGCTAGTTAGAGACCTTAACCATGCTCTGCTGGGTTGCAAAAGTCTAACTATGGGAAATTTTTTTCTACCCCAAATGCATATATAATAATAGTCGTTCTGATACCCGGAGCAAAAGTTATGGCTGTTTTAAGTTTTGCTAAAAATAAGTTCTCAAATTTTTTTGAATCTCTCAAATCCAGCCACACCAATTGTTCCTGGTATTTTTCACACAAAATATGAGTCAAAATAACCTCCCACACAAAAATTCAGCCAAAAATAACAACCCTAACTATCAAAACAAAAATCGCCAATTAAATTGTAAACAGTCGTCGCTAATTCAGTCACTAATGTAATGTTGTGTGAACAGTAACGCAGAATCAGTCTCTAATTCCGTTGCTAAGCACTATTCACAGCAAAACAATAAACTGAAAAAGAAAAAGCGCTGAACAAGGGGTACTACTAAATTGCAAAACAGAACATCAAATAAAACAGAATACCACACTAACATGACACGAACACACTAAACAAAAGAAGTAAACATAAAACAACTAAACATAAAACACGAATCACTAGCTATTATGAACCTTTGGACCGCTGCTCCCCGGCAACGGCGCCAAATTTGATCGAGGTCGTACCCGAATCAAATAAACATTAAAAATGCAGTATCTAAGAAGTGATCGTAGGTCGTCTCCCAACGAGCAATGGTCAACCAAACATTCATAACAGATAGTAATAAAACAGTAACGAATTGGGGGGGGGGGTTGTTTGTTTTCGTAAATTAAACAGCGAGTAAAATTGAATTAGAAAATATCAGAATTAAAACACGTTGCTTCCCCTTGATTCACAAGCAAGTCTCTTATCCTAGGTTACTAGAATTTATCCTTTATCAGTTCAACCACTTAATTCAACCCTAAATTAAATTACTAAGTGAAATTTAACATAAGGCATTCATTATGTGATTAAGCAACACATACATCAATTAATCATGAACGATCATTAAGCATGAACGTAAATTAAGCACAGAGACAATTAATTAAGCACTAAGCATGCATGGATCAATAGCAACAAATACAAAATAATTGGTGAAGAGGAAAAACTGATCGGAATTTAATAGTAATAATAGAACCTCAAAGAGAGTTGTGTTTGATTCTCAAGAGAAAAAAACACTAGAGACTTAGCCTTCCATTAATCAGTAGAAAATGAAGAAAACTAGAATTATTCTTCCAAAACAAAAAAAGAGACTAAAACGAATTGAGAGTAGCACTCTAAAACTAAAACAAAAGAGAGAGAGAGAGTAGAGAGAGAGAGGGGAGAGAAGAGAGAGAGCCCTTAAACTAGAACCTTGGTGTTGTTATATAGTTTTCAGCCTCAAAGCTTACAAATTTGTTTTAAATCCAAGCCAATAAATAAAATAAAATCTAGATAAGATAAGATAAGATTTAGATGAATTAATATTTAGATGAGATCAAATCTAGATAAGATAAGATCTAGATGAAATAATATCTAGATGAGATCAAATCTAAATAATATCTAGATGAGATAAAATCTAGATAAAATTTGGTAGAATAAAATAGTCTGATCTCTTCAAGTCCAAGCCCAATTTTGGATTCAAGCCTAATTGCATATAATTCTCCTGAAATTAAATTAAAAACACATAATTAATCCAGTAGGCTCAAATGATAAAACTGCATAATTAATTTGACAATTAAGGCTAATCAATAATTAAAATAGTAACAAAAAGGGTTAAGAAATATGAGAAAATGATGACACATCATATATACTTGCAATATTCATTGCTCAAAATTTATATAGTTTGTTATCATCAAAAGGGGGAAGGTTGTTAGATAGTAAACGATCCATCACTGGATGACCCAAACATCTCTTACGGTTTTGATGAAAATAATTATATAAATTTATGTTAACTACTTAGCTGTGTGTAAAGCTAATAGGATTGATGACTGGAAACAACACTAGAAGAGACCTATCCACAAATGGATAACTCGCCTACTGGAAGCATGAAACACTTGTCCAATGCATCAAAGCAACGAGTGAAACAAGCATTTTGTTGAATAATATATTTATTCCACCTTATATGATCTTGTTTTCAAAAGGAATATATCTGCAAAATCATCCTTTATTTCCTTTTATTTAATTAGTGGTCATATTGAGTTATGAATGACAGGAATGGAAAGTTCTGATCGTATTAGACAAGAATGCACAACATCCACTTAATTCAGGAAACAAGGATCAATTAGCACAATAGTCATAACATTCAATTCACAAGATCTTCTCTAGAACTACAAGTGTCTCTCTACATATAAATGCAACATCAAGGATTGAAGAACGTTGATGAACACATAAAGAAAGAAAAAAAGTTGTGATTTAAGAAACAAGAGAGGAACAATAGTTGAAAGACACACTAATCCTAAGAGAGTTTATCCTTTGTGTATACAAAGTATCAGTGAGAGATAAAGAGTATTATTGTAAATCCACTCTTTGAGTGTTGTAAAAGAATCTTTGATTCTACCTCAAACATCTATTTGTGAAAGCCAAGAGTGGTTTAGTGACAAAATAATACTTGAGTGTTCTTAAATTCAGGGAGAGTCTAAGGAGTGTGCCAAGAATGGCATTGAGAATACTTGTAAGCCAAAAGTGGCAGGAAGGAATACTAGTTGTAATCTAGGTTGATTAGTGGAACCTTATACCGATTGGTAAAGGAGAACTAGATGTAGTTCAGGTTGAGCGAATTAGTATAAAACAAAGTATTTTTATTGTTCTTCATTAGATTATTAACAATATTTCATTATCCATCACTATCATACCTTGTACACAAGGTTTTCCATTAAAAGACAAATTTCAACTCACTGGACGACAACCCACCTCTGTCATTGGATTAGGGTTTTACAAACTATTATTTCAACATCTTCCATTTTCAAAAGGTTTTATATTTTAACTAACACGCTATTCAACCCCCCTTCTAGTGTGATTTGTGCTATTTCATGATTATAATTATCATAAGTTTAGCCTAAGGATCTTAGTTCATTGAGAATGGTTTGAAAGTGTCCAAGTATTTTGACTTGTTACTCCTGGCTATACAAGTATTCTTAATACCACTTATGGAACTGTCTTAAACTCCCCCTAAATCTAAGAAACCCAAGTATTGAGTGAATAAACAGTAAAGCTCAAATACAAGATAGCTTTGCTTAACAAAGGATAAATAAATGAAAACTTTAAATCAGTCGTCCGGTGATTTCAACGGATTTTTGCTTTAGAGATATTCTCATAATGATTTTTTCCTTCTTGTTCTTTTCCTTTTGAGTAGAGATTGCCTTTTATAAACTTAAGAGAAAGATCCATTAGGGGATCAGTGTTGATTCCTTGAGAAGACCATTGTCTCTCACTGGGAGATAAGACTACATGTCATGTTCTGATTTGTGAGGAAATGAGCAATAGTACAAACAATGTCATGTGCTCCTTGTCCTCGACAAAAGTGACCTCAAAATAATATTTTGCGAATACCTTCTATTCACTTCTATTCTATCTTTTTCTTATATTCATTTCAAAACAAAGAGAGGCAAAATAAATTTGTATAAGATAGAACACATGTACTTTGAATCACTTCAAAAGAATGTGTGAGTCTCTTACTAGCTGGGCGCAAGAGTTAACAAAATGTAGTGTATAACACTGATTAACATAGTCAGTAGACGCTCTTTGGTTTTAACACGTTGGACGCTAGTTAAATAATTAGCACAACATTTTCTTTTGGAGTGTAGATGATACATGTTGATTATTGTGAAATCCTTTAACATGATGATCTTGTCCACTTGTCAAATAACTCATTAGCGCATCAATAATTTATACTTATTGATCATCAATAAATTTGTAGAAGATAGAACACATGTACTTTGAATCACTTCAAAAGAATGTGTGAGTCTCTTACTAGCTAGGCGCAAGAGTTAACAAAATGTAGTGTATAACATTGAATAACATAGTCAATAGACGCTCTTTGGTTTTAACAAGTTGGACGCTAGTTAAATAATTAGCACAACATTTTCTTTTGGAGTATAGATGATACATGTAGATTATTGTGAAATCCTTTAACATGATGATCTTGTCCACTTGCCAAATAACTCATTAGAACATCAATAATTTATACTTATTGTTATTCATAAAAATCAAAGATAGATGTGAAGAGTGGTTATCCAAACCTAACACTCATGAAACTTTAAGTTTTAAAAATATAATTAGTATTTATAATCAATTTAAATTCAATTTTTTTTATAAAAAATTATTTTAATTGAATTAATTCAAATTTATTAGTTTTAAGTATTTGAAAATGGTTATGAATCCTTATCTGAAATTTTAAAAATATTACAAATGTTTTGTTGATACAAGAAAACAATGAAATAAATTAGTTATATTAAGATTTAATAAATTTCTTCTTAAAATTGTAATAAATTATGTTTTGTGAATATTTGAATTGATTTTATATTTTTTAATAATCTAAAAAATTGATAAAATTTTTAATATATTTTTTTTTTAAAAAAATCCCTCCAAATTTATTCGTGTATTGCATGAGTATTAAGCTAGTATTTGAAATAGTATATGATATTTAGTTACATTTGCCGCTAATAAAAAATGACTATTTTATAATCTCAATCTATGATGGAATTGTCTATTAGTATAAAATAAAATAAAAATATTTTTTTAATCATTTTTAACATACTTCTATACTTTTTTTTTTAAAAAATAACATACTTCTAAATATTCACATTTCTTTGTATCATCCATTCATTCTCTAATTCTTCTTCATTTTCATACATTCAATTATGGTACAGGTTTATTTATATCAAAACAAAAGATCATAGATGACATCAGTATTTCTCTAAATTTTAACTATGTTTTTTTTCAATTGTATAGCTTTTTTTAAAACATTTAACCTTATGAAATTTCTTTTTCTTCTTTAGGAAGGTTAGTTTCAAAACTTATGGTGATTGGAAGGATGAGTATGATCTCGCAACAATGACTCCAATTGACCACAAGGTTATTTACTCATGTATACTAAAAACTTGGTATTTTGTCATGTATCACGTAATCAATTTCAACTATAGTGACAGATAGAACTCAACTCTAAAATTTGGTCAAAAAAGAATTGTTGGCTCAAAAAAGGCATAGGTAACATAATTCATCTATAATTTTCAAATTATTTATGTTTCTCTAACATAATTCTAACTATTTTTTTAATTGGTAGCAAAATCTATGATGCAATTTCAAGTGATCACCGTTGTAATAGATTATGCATTTATGAGGTTGTAATTAGTTATTATATTTATTTTTCATTGTATTATAGGTTTGAGCAGATAATCTAACTCATCATTTTGTGCATTTTTAGGAGTTCTTCTATTAGAGACAAAATATAGACGATGAATTTTATAAAGAAACAAGAAGTATCATACTAAGGTATACAATTTTTTCGTGTAGATTGCATGAAGAATATTTTTGAATAATTTTGTTTGTCTTTAATTACAAATTCTATTGTTTTTATTTTTTTGCAGGGAAACTACAAATCGTCCTAAAATACAATCATTCGATCTCCTAATGAAGGAATAATTTGATATTATTAATCCTTGGAAAATTTGTAACCATATTATTTTTCTTATCTTTTAATGTATTGACAAATAAGTTTCTGGCTTATTACCCAAGCGATGCACGATCTCTAGTAATACATGAAATACCTAAAACACACTAGAAGGGGGCTAAATAGTGTGATGGGTAAAACTTGGTCTTTTGAAAACTATAAAGGCTTTTCTAAAAGCAGATGTCAATGGACGAAGAGTTTTGTCCAAAGGGTTCGAAATAACTTTGGACTTGGAAAACTAGTCTGGAAAACTTGGATATGATAGTGTAGAAGTAACTTAAAGAAAAGAACAAGATATATTGAAGCAGTAATGAAAACACAACGGTTTTATACTGATTCACCCCAACTCTTGGGCTTGTCCAATTCTCCTTCAAACTTTGAAGGATTCCACTAATCAAATATTTGATTACAACTAAGTATTTTATATGCCACTTTTAGCTACAACAAATACTCTCTAGGTCACTCCTAGCACTACACTTAATCTTTCCCTGAGATTAAAACCAAGTATCCTTTATTACTAAGCTACTCCTGGCTTTCACAAATAATATATGTTTGATAGAAAATGTATTATAATCACTCAATGAGTATTTACACAATAAGCTTGAATACAATGAAACTCGCTAACTTAACAACACTAAGATTCACTCAATTCGCTCAAGTTTCCTTCGCCTAGTGGATTGACAGCGTTACAACACATGTTTGTTTTGTTTTAGAATATTCTCTTGTTTTTCGACAACTTTAACACGAACATCTTTAGGCTTTATATGGATTTCAGAGCTTTGATCCATTGAGAGATCCCAACTAGTCATTGTCTAATAGCTTTGGCACTTGACATGAGGTCGCTACTATGTAGAGAGAGTGGGGACCACAGACGCTTTCTGCAGCATATCTTTAGAGAAGTTTGATCGTGTTGTTAGTGCTCAGAGCTGAATTTCAGCATACAAATAAAAAAACATTAACAGCATAAGACAAAAGGAATTAAGAATGTCAAGATAAGACATTTTAAATCTTTCCTTTTGTGCGCTAAATCCTGAGCATTGTCTTTGTATTGTGAGCCAAGTACAAAAACACTTGTCTTCTCAGGATTGGATGCCAAAACATTATCGTCCAGTGACTAATACTTTGTCTATTGTCTGGTGTCCTTTTGTTTATGCTTTTCTCTTGTATCTTATAGAGATAAAATAATCTATAACTTAAGCATGAAAGATTAGTACATCAAATTTATTCTTTGTTAACATCAAAACCTAAGGGATTTAATTATTTGATACAGTCTAATGTGACTTGGACATACCAAACTCAACAATACAATAATTGTTTTTTCATTAATTAAAATTTGTGCATCCATGATCAATTTCTTTTCATTTTTGTTATAATCAAATTAATAAAAATTGACATTGAGAGTGTGTGTTTAAATAATTTAAAATATATAGATTTTAAAATATATGACATGAATAAATTAATTTGATCACATTTATTACTTACCTTATATCTTTTTAATTGATATGTAATATTGTAGAAAAGATATAAATAAAAATTTAATTACAAAATTTGTCCCACATGAATATTTAGTACAAAATATAATATTAATATAAATTTTATATAAAAATAATTCAATATTCTAATTTTATTCTTTTTTAATTTATTATATTTTTATAATTTTATATATTATCTTTTAAAATATAATATATAAGATTAAATTTTATTTTCACATAAATTAAAATATGTATATTTATATAAACTTTATTTTTATTTTATATATTATATTTTTATTATCTTATGTATTTTTATCATATTATTAAAAAATTATTTTATAAAGTAAATATATAATATAAATTTTATCTTTAATATATATTTTTTTACATAAATTATAGTTTCATAAAATGTATTTTTTTATCTTTTCTTTAACATAAATTTTTTGTGTGTCGGCGCATCGAGAAAAATTCCAAACCGTTGGATCTGAAACCAACGGTGTCGATTCATCCGAGTGACGTGTCCTTGGTATAAAAATGGGAAGAAGGAACGCGAAGTGCAAATGCTTAGTGTGGCTAAATGGATCGAACACTCTGCCTCTCTCTACTTTTCTTCACGGCGGCGGTAGCGGCGGAGACCGGCGGCGCAGAACCCAACCTCACTTCCGGCGGGCTGTTATGGTCTACTGCTGCGGAGGAATCCGATCTGGCCCCGCCGCCGGATGACGGCGGCTTTTCTTCACTCGATGGCATGTTGCAGTGGGCTATAAGTATGTATTCTTTTTTGAACCTTTACAAATACATTAAATAGGCATTTGATAATAAAATTAGCCATTGAAGATTGATCACATATTTCATTCATCGAATTTATTTGATGAATGAAATACACGGCCTGGAATCTTAAGCCTAATTTTTCATGCTTCATGAACAATATCATGAACTCTGCATTCAAGTGAAAAATCATTAAAATTCTATTTATAAGAGTTCTCTGGTTAAGTTGAATATGAGTTTAATTTTCAGTCTAAAACTTGCTAACCAATTTTTTTAAATGCGACTTTTAGATTGATTATTGCAAAAATTAACAATGTTATAATATAACAGTTATCAGTGTATTTTACCTAAATTCATCACTATAAATAATTCTTTCTTTTATTGCATAGGTCATTCTGATCCTGGAAAGTTAAAGGAATCAGCAGAAGCTCAGCAACGGCTTCCACCAAGCGAGCTATATAAACGTCAATTTGAAATCAAGGTGCACTGAAACTAATTCAACTCATTTTTCTTGTGTGTTTAATATTCACTTATGTTATGTATTAATTAAATAGGAAATAATGGAGAAAATGAAGATGCCTTCTGATGCTGAATTGATGAGAATCGCAATAAGTGACTTGAATAACGTGTCTACATCCTTGGAAGATAGGCACCGTGCTTTACAGGAGCTTCTTGAGCTTGTTGAGTCGATTGATAATGCAAATGGTAGGTGTATACTATGAAGCATGGACTTTGACATGGACACCGGACACGGACATTTCGACACAACTAATGTCTAAAATATAGGACACAAGAACACCACATACACACACAAACTGAAAGATTCTAATTAAATGAAATATGAATAACATAACAAAATATCTAAGTTGATGGTATATACATCTTTTTAAATAATTTTTTTTATGTTTTTTCAATTGTATTAGTTGTTTAAAGGTGACAACTTAAGGGTTTAAGCCACCAAAAAGTAATTTTTGAATTAGACACTTAATAAGAAGTGTCAAATTAGTATTTAGGTGTGTTGGTGTCGGAATTAGACACAGCAACACTTTGAACAAGAGAGGTGTTTGTGCTTCATAGGGTGTATATGAATGTTTTCAAATACCATAATGTTTACTCGTCAATACAAATGGTAGCTGTCGTAATGCAGTTGCAGGGACCTCTAACCTAGGGTATAACTACTGCAAATTGCAGTTGAAGACTGCAATTTAAAACCTTGTAGTGTTGATTCCCAATCTAGTGTTTATGTCATTTTGGTTGAATAGTTGCTAGTTTAGAAATGCTATATTTGTTTCTTATATTTTTAAAGTATTTGATACATTCACTAGAACAATCATTCTTAGCTATCTCCAAATAAAAAATCATAATATCACACTCTCAAACACTTGGCAATTTGGGTGAAATTCATGTGGGTCTTATTTCCCATTTGGTGAGTCTCATTCTTGGACTAAATAAACTAGTGAGGCTCACATGAATTTCAACCAAGAAGAGACTGCTGGATGGAGTGTAAGAGAATAGAGAGTGTGCTGCTCATATTCGCCTTCTCCAAATAGATGCCTTGTAATTTAAAAGCCTCAAAATCTTCTTTTTTATATGATGTGCTTTATATTATTTAATATTCACTTCCCCTGGAAGCTTGACAATATGATCTCCTCTCATATTTTTTAGTGGAACTTTGGAAACAAGTTAAATGAAAATCAGGTCATAAAATAATTTCGGATGAACAAATGGAACAAGAGTGGAAGATTGTAACATTACATGTGTTTTTCTATCTATTGAATGATGTGTCAAGAACAAATAGTTGCATGTTTTTATTCTTTTTATTTATATTAGAGTAGAAGAGTAGAATTACTCCTTTTTCTTTTTACTCTATTAAGTAGAGTTAGTTTTGTTAGTTAACTCAACTAACCTTAGGTTAGTTGAGAGTTGTTCTGTCAGTTGTGACAGTTGTTTACAGTTGTACTCGCTCTAGTATATATACTAGAGTTGTAACCTCTTTTTAGTTGGGTTAGTTAATATCAAAACTCCATTTCTGAAGTTTAGCCTTTCTCTCCTTTATTGATTCTGAAAATCTTTTATGGTATCACAAAGCTTTGTTCGATCTTAGGGATTAACAATGGCTTTTGCATCTTCTAATCCTCCTTCACCCTCTTCACCATTGTTTTCATCGTTTCCGGAGGCTGAAACTTCTATTCCGGTGAATGCGACACCGATCCAAACAGAAATTCCGACGAATGTGACACCGCCTCAAACGGATAGGATGCTGATTCCGACGCCAAACTCAACGGTGACTCTGACACCGACTCTAATGTCGATTTCGATGGCTGTGACATTGTCAACACAGTCTTCCACCTTTTTCTTGCATGCGATTTTGGAAAAATTGACGAACTCGAACTACTTGTTGTGGTGTCAGCAAGTAGAACCAGTGTTGAAAGGCCATCATCTTCATCACTTCCTCGTGAATTTGTCGATTCCACCACGGTTCAGAACTTTAGCGGATTGTGATCTTTGAATTTCCTCATCGGAGTACCTCACTTGGGAACAACATGACCAGCTTTTGTTGTCCTAGCTTCAATCAACCATTTCCGACAAAGTGCTTCCGCAGTTACTTTGTTAGGTTGAAGATTATCAATCTATGATTCCTTACTACTCTCAGAACATAGAACCAAGACCTCACACAAGAACTTAGAATACAGAGGAAGAAGGGAAACTCACTCGTGGAACTCACACGAGGAAGAACAGTCCCAAGGGATTGAGTGTTATTAATTTTTCTGAATCAATCTTATTACAATAGGCTACTGCTATTTATACAAGTGAAAGCAATGGGACCCGCTTAAACTCTAACAACCCATTTTATTTTTAACCCCTTACGGTTATTTTTATGAACCAAGTATTACATACTTGGTTGTAGAACTGCATGGCACCTTTGGGATAAACATCACTCTCATTTCCGATCCATGATTCGTGCAAAAGTAGGTCAGTCTGAAAATTTTCTACATATTCAGATGCTTGTAAATTCTCTAGACTTGATTGGTGTGTCGATTACTCTCGAGGAGCAACTTGATGTTATTCTCGAAGGTCTGCATGAGGAGTATGAGTCAACTATGTCATTGATTTTTAGCAAGTTTGAACCTCTCTCCATTGATGAGGTTGAAACTCTGTTACTAGGTCATGAGGCTCGGCTTGACTAGTTTCACAAAAAGAAACTATTAGTTTCCTTCAATTTGATTGAAGGTGCTTCAAATTCCTAATTCTCTGTCTAACTTGCCTAATTCTTCAATTGACAATTCAAATAATCAGAATTTTGATGCACAAGCAAATCTTGCTCAGGCGAGAGTGCTAACAATTATAATGATGCTAATGGTGGAAATCGATTTTTGATGCACAAGCAAATCACAATTTGCTACATGTTGTAATCAAGAAGAAGTTAGGAGAGAGAAACATGAGAGGAGAGAGAAATAGTGGGTGGGAGAGAGTTAGGACTAGGAGGGAGAGGAAAGAGAGTATTAGAGAGAGATCTAGAGAGGGTCAATGTCTGAACTTCGCTGGCAACTGGAAAGGACGTCAACAAAGCTACATGCGAACAAATTGGAGAGACCATAAGGATATATCATCCTTCTACTTCACCTGTTTCCCTGAGGATGCAACTAAGGAAGAGCTGTGGCAACATTTCAAAAAAGCGGGCGACGTAAGGGAGATTTTCATCGCCAAGAAAAGAAACAAAAATGGAAGGAAGTATGGATTCGTAAGATTCAAAGGGGTGGAGGATATGCACTAGTTAGGGAGGAAGTTGGACAATATTGTCTTTGGTGGGCTAAAAATGTTTGTCAACATTCCAAAATTTGGAAGAGCTATTCCTGGAAAGTCACAACCAGTAGCCTATGGACGAGTATACGCTAAGCCAAGTGAGGAGGAGAACAGAGATGCGTACTTGAGAATGAAGCAAGGAGGGTCCATGGGAATGAAGCGAGGATCGTACGCGGATGCTGTCAAGAAGAATAACCCAAGAGCTGACCAGGGTCAGTCAAAGGGGAGTACTCATGCAATAGGTCGCAATCAGAGGTGCACCTCGACATACCGTTGGCAGGGCATAAATGGCTCAACGAAGCATGGGTGGGGAGATTAAAAAACTTGTCCTTGTTTGATAGAGTCGAGGATGACATTCTATGGGATTTCGAAGTTAACGTATCACCAAAGTACATTGGAGACGACATGATCCTGCTCCTCGGCCTCACAGACGACAAAGCATGAAAATTATGGATGAAGAGAATGAAGGAGGGGGTTCAATGTTCCACACTTTGGAGAAGTGGAATCCGCGGATGCGCCCTGGGTATAGGTTGACATAGATACACTGCTGGGGAATACCTCTAATAGCTTGAGACATGCAGCAAATGAAGAAGATAGTGGCTGGTATCGGTGACATGGTCGATGTCGATGATGACGTAGAGGGACTTCGGAAGACGGATATGGCAAGGATTTTACTTAAAACACCGTGGAGACCGCTTATCCAACATATCGTTACTGTGCACATTCAAGCGGAGATATTTCATGTGCATACAACGTAGGAATGTGGAACTTTCTCAAATATCTGCAAGTGCCGGCGCGATATGGAGTACAGTTCATCGGACGAGATACAATTAGAGGAGAGTGCTGATGGCTCGCCGCGGTGGATAACGGCGCCGATGACGCAGGAGAATGATGGCTCGACGCGCTGGATATTGGCGTCGACGATCCGATGGACAAAACAGCCAGCCTGACCCAAAGGACAAACAACGCCTATCGGGTACAAGTGTTAGAACCAGGAAAAGTCAGCGCTAACAAAAACATGCCTACCAAACACGAAATGTCCGTCATTTGCTGCGGCAACATAGATACCCAACAAGGTACTGTGCACAAAAATGGGGGAGCACAGACTAAAGGGACTCGTAGCCCTGTCGGAAGGAGAGAGAAAATGCACAAAAAATGAAACCTGGAGGCAGAGTGGAACGTTGGTATGGTGGGGAAGATTAGCTTTATTTCAAAAGTGTCACGTGACCTAGGGGCAACAGATATTGTTGGGTTGGGCTGTGCTAACCACCCCCCCCCCCCCCCCCCCCCCCCGCACTCCATTAGTTAAACAAACTCTTCGAAAAGCCAGGCAGGCCCAGATAATTCATGTAGAGTCTATTATAGGAAACGATGGTGCAGAAGCAAGACACCCTTCCGGACGCAGCCATGATCAAACAATTAACAACGCACCCACACATGCAGGAGAGAGCACACACCCAGCGGAGTGACTGAGAACAAACCTGCCAATACTATTCATCACAACAATTAGTGAATGAGGAAGCAAATCTGGACAATAACCACATTCAGAAGGCAGAAAATTTATGGGAGATGGCAAAAGAATTAGGGTTTACAGTGGGGTTTGCACAAAGGAACCACCTGAAGCAAATAATAGAAATGGAAGAAAGAGACACTAAAGAGGCCGAGAGATTGGGAAGCAGGAGGAGGACCCCATAAACATTATTACATATAATGTAAGAGGGTTAGGGAGGGGGGTCAAATGGCCAGCAATTAGAAGGTTGGTCAATAATCATCACATAGACATGCTGTGTATCCAGGAAACAAAAAAGGAGGCAATCAAGAGGTCTATGTGTCAAGCTCTATGGGGGGAATCTGAAGTTAGGTGGGAAGCACAACCTTCATCCAATTCAGTGGGTGGCATTCTGTATATGTGGAGCGAAAAAACATTTATGCTGGAAACGAAGATTATTGGGACTGGTTTTATAATGCTGATAGGGAAGTGGCGTGAGGAGGCACAAACAATTAAGATTATCGACATCTACTCACCTTGTGATATTCAAAGTAAAAGAGTGCTACGGGATAGTATCAAGCAATTGAAAAATCACAGCCCTAAGGGACTATGGTGCATATTGGGGGATTTTAACATCAGGACTGCTGCAAAGAGATTTGGAGCTTCTCAGAGGGGGTTGGAGGATAATAGTTCTAGGGAGTTCAATGAGTGGATTGCAAAATTGGAGGTAGAGGAAGCACCATGGGTTGGTAGAAAGTTCACATGGGTTAGACCAAACGGAACAATTAGGAGTAAGCTGAATAGATTCCTGGTATCCCCGGAATGGCTTACCAAATGGCCTGGAACCTCTTAATATACATTGGAGAGGAACTTCTCAGATCATTGCTCACTATTGCTTAGGTCCAAATGTGTTGATTGGGGTCTAAAGCCTTTTAGAACCCTTGATTGCTATCTATCAGACAAATCTTTCAAGAAAATTGTACTTGAGAGCTGGACCTCTAACCAGCAAAGAGGTTGGAGAGGGTATGTGCTAAAAGAAAAAATTAAAACTCTGAAAGAAAGAATCAGGGCATGGAACAAAGAACATTTCGGGTATACCTTCAGGAAATATAAGAAGATTGAGGAACATTTAAACAAGCTTGAAGAGGAAACAGATGACAGACAGCTAGCTCATCATGAGTTGGTAGCTAAGAAGCAACTTCAGCAGGATTTATGGGAAGCAGCTCAATCACATGAATCATTTTTGAGACAGAAGGCGAGATCTACGTGAATTAAAGAAGGTGACTGTAATTCTAGATATTTCCATCTGATGATTAATGCTAGCCGCAGAAATAATTGCTTGAAAGGAGTGATGATGGACGGATCTTGGATTGAAGAGCCGGCAACAGTCAAAGAGGCAGTCAGGAGGTTCTTTTCACAGCGTTTCCAAGAATATGACTTTGATAGACCTAGATTGGATGGTATATGTTTTCAGACTATTGCCAACCAGCACAACAACATGCTTGTGGAGCGTTTCCAGAGGATAAGGTGAAAAGGGCTGTGTGGGACTACGGGAGTAACAAAAGTCCGGGCCTAAATGAACTTAATTTCAAATTCATGAAGCAATTTTGGCAAATTATTAAACCTGGCCTCCTAAGGTTTTTGGATGAATTCTATTTCAATGGAATTTTTCCAAAGGGCTCTAATGCATCTTTCATAGCCCTAATCCCCAAGGTAGTGGATCCACAAATGTTGAACGATTACATACCTATCTCACTGATAGGCTGTACGTACAAGATAGTGGCTAAGATCCTGGCTAACAGATTGAAGAAGATCATGCCTCTTATTATACATAAAAGGCAAGCAGCATTTATAGAAGGAAGGCATATGCTACATAGTGTCATGATTGCAAATGAGGCGGTTGATGAAGCCAAAAGATGCCAAAAGCCATGCATTGTCTTCAAGATTGACTATGAGAAGGCATATGATTCTGTATCTTGGGAGTTCCTGACTTATATGATGAGAAGGATGGGCTTTTGCACCAAATGGATTCAATGGATAGAGGGGTGCCTAAAATCAACATCTGAGTTCTTACCTCAGAAAGGACTTAGGCAAGGAAATTCACTATCACCTCTTCTCTTTAACATTGTTGCCGAGACACTTAATGGCCTCTTCTCATAGGCTATGGAGAAAAGGATATATCGGGGATTCTTAGTTGGCATAAACAAGGTGGAAGTGAGTATCCTCCAGTATGTGGATGACACAATCTTTTTTGGGGAGGCAACTATGGAGAACGTTAAAGCAATCAAAGCAATTTTGAGGGCCTTTGAACTAGTATCGGGCCTCAAAATTAATTTTGCTAAATGTAGTTTTGGTGCTTTTGGGGTGTCAGAACAATGGAAAGTTGATGCAGCCAATTACCTCAATTGTAGCTGGATGTCTTTCCCTTTTACATACCTCGGCGTTCCGATTGGAGCAAAACCAAGAAGATGTCAGACATGGGACCCTATCATTAGCAAGTGTGAGAGAAAACTAGCATAATGGAAACAAAGACACCTGGCTTTTGGGGGGAGAGTGACTCTCATAAAGTCAGTGCTAACATCCATTCCTATTTATTTTCTCTTTTTTCAGGGTTCCTAAAAGTGTGATGGACAAGCTGGAGAGTTTACAGCGGACTTTCCTATGGGGTGGTGCGTATGAGCAAAACAAAATAGCTTGGATCAAATGGGAAATGGTGTTCCTACCAAAAGAAGTTGGGGGTTTGGGAGTCAAAGATATCAATTCCTTCAATCTATCACTGCTGGCTAAATGACAATGGAACTTATTCCAGAATCGGGGGGAGCTGTGGGCCAAGGTACTTGAATCGAAGTACGGTGGGTGGAGGAGTCTAAATGAAGCACCTAGAGACAATATTGAATCCATATGGTGGAGGGATTTAAAGCTGGTGTGTCAACATCTGCAATATGGTCAGATAATGAATAGTTCAACATTATGGATGGTGGACTGTGGGGACAAATTTAAATTTTGGGAGGACAATTGGAGAGGTGGAGAGGGTACGTTACTAGTGAAATACCCAAGGCTGTATCTCATATCTTCTTAGCAAAACCAAATCATACAACACATGGGAGCTTTCAAAGACACTGGGTGGGAATGAGATTTCAGGTGGAGGAGATCATTGTTTGATAGTGAAGTAGATATGGCGGTCTCATTTCTAAAAGATGTTGAGGGCCATAGAATTCAGCCTCAAACTAGAGATCAGTGGGTGTGGACGGCTGATCCAAATGGTCAATACTCGGTTAGGAGTGCTTATAATGTGCTTACGGAGGACTTATCACAGGAGATCCAGGATGGAGCGTTCGAGGAACTATGGAAGCTCAAGGTTCCATTTAAAATTGCTACATTCGCATGGAGACTACTCAAAGATAGGCTACCAACCAGAGTAAATCTGCGGAGGAGGTAAATCGAGTTAGATGACTCTATTTGTCCTTTCCGTAGAACCACGAAGGAGAGCACAGGTCACCTGTTTTTTCACTGCAGCAAAATACTTCCAGTATGGTGGGAATCGTTGTCTTGGGTGCATTTGGTGGGTGCTTTCCCGCATCATCCAAGAAAACATTTTCTCCAACACATTTATGGAGTGTCGGAGGGAATGAAGGCTAATAGATGGAAGTGGTGGTGACTAGCACTGACATGGACCATTTGGAAGCAAAGAAATAATATTATATTTTCCAATGATACGTTTAATGCAAACAAAATGCTGGATGATGCAATTTTCTTATTATGGACATGGCTCAAACACTTGGAGAAGGGTTTCAACATTCACTACAATCAATGGTCCACCAATCTTAGTGAAGGGTTTTAAGAAGTTGAGGATAGGAAACTATAATAAATATCTGTAGTACAAATCTCTGTATCCAGTATCTGGTTTAGTTCAAACACAAAGTCTGACTTGGAACCAGTTCGGATTTGTAACTTGTATCTTCTAGTACCACTGGTACTCAATTAATATATATATATTATATCTTTGCTGATAAAAAAAAAATTACAGATTGCTTTCTTCTCCCTCATTAACTGTCTATTCTAGTCCTTTTGAGCTTGTTTTTTCAGACCTGTGGGGCCCTGCACCTTTCTTATTTAATTCAGGTTTCAAATATTGTTACATTTGTTGATGCTCATACCGGACTGCGGTAAGACCGGCGATTTTGTACGGAACAGAATGTTGGGCGGTCAAGAGCCAACATGAGAATAAAGTAGGTGTAGCGGAGATGAGGATGTTGCGGTGGATGTGTGGTAAGACTCGACAGGATAAAATTAGAAAGAAGCTATTAGAGAAAGGGTTGGAGTAGCGCCTATTGTAGAGAAGATGGTGGAAAATAGACTTAGGTGGTTTGGGCATGTAGAGAGAAGACCGGTAGACTCTGTAGTGAGGAGAGTAGACCAGATGGAGAGAAGACAAACAATTCGAGGCAGAGGAAGACCCAAAAAGACTATAAGAGAGGTTATCAAAAAGGATCTCGAAATTAATGGTTTGGATAGAAGTATGGTACTTGATAGAACATTATGGCGGAAGTTGATCCATGTAGCCGACCCCACCTAGTGGGATAAGGCGTTGTTGTTGTTGTTGATGCTCATACCATATTTACATGGATCTACATATTGAAAAATAAATCAGGAACGTTGGATGTTTTTAAACAATTCAAGGCAATGGTTACTACAGTTTAATCTCCCTATTAAAGCTGTTCAATCTGACTGAGGTGGAGAGTATAGACCCTTCACTAAATTCCTGAATGATCTAAAGTATTAATCACTGGTTAATCTGTCCCCATACCCATCATCAAAAAGGGGGAGAATGTGAATGTATGTATACATGATTTTGATGATGTCAAAAGAAGAATCAAACAAGGCTCATTTTGCCTCAAGATTGTTTCAACAAACAAAGCCTTGATTCAAGATTTCTTCAAGATCAAGCCTTGCCTCACAATGAAAGGTTTCAAGTCATTCAAGGCACATGTAATCGATTACCAATACATGTAATCGATTACCAATGGTTTGAAAGTGTGTAATCGATTACACATCATATGTAATCGATTACCAGAGACTCTGAATGTTGGGAATTCAAATTTTATATGAAGGGTCACAACTGTTCAAGAAAAACAACTGTGTAATCGATTACACTAATTCTGTAATCGATTACCAGAGAGGATTTTCAAGGAATATCGCCAACAGTCACATCTTATCATTTGGATTTTGAATGGCCATCAAAGGCCTATATATATGTGTGACTTGGGACGAAATTGAAGAGAGAGTTTTGCTTGGCAAAAATGTCTTATCCTCTCAAAAGACAATGAGAGAGATTCCAAAAGAACTTCGTTGTCAAATGCTCTCTCAAAAGAAATCCTTGACCAAACACTTGCAAAATCTATAAGAATTCTTACATGATCTTCATTGTAATATTCTTCTCTTGAAGAGAGAATTCTTCTTCCACAATGAGATTGGTTAAGAGACTGTAAGTCTCTTGTTGTAAAACATCTGAACACAAGGGATGGGTTGTCCCCGTGTGGTTCAGACTTTGTAAAGGAATTTACAAAGATAGTGGAAATATCAAGTGGGTTGCTTAAGTATTGGACGTAGGCACGGGAAGTGGCCGAACCAGTATAAAATTGTGTTTGCATTCTCTCTTCCCTTATCTTATTTATTTTGTTGCAATCAATTGTGTCTTGCATGTTTAAAGAACATTGTTAAATTGATTGTTGTTGCTTCTTCTGCATTCTAAGCCTATCCCTCTTAAGATTATTGAGGCCACAAGGTCCAACAGCTCTCCACTTGTTGCCCTTCTTCCCCTTTTCCTGCGATTTCCCCCCTTTTCTAGCAGCTGCCCCTGTCCTTTGCCGAAGCTCCGGCAAGCTTTCTAGCAGGTGACCCCACCACCAGCATTGTTGTCCATCGATCTACACGATCATGGTTACGACATCTCAATTGGGCTTGTGATGCTCCTTCATGCGCCCACTCTCTTGTGCGCCAAACTTAGCCAAACAGCGCATTTCTTTGGCGCATGGCGCACTGTCTTGGGCTGCGCTTCTACTGCAGGAGTCGCCCCTCCCCTTTTGTGCGAGCATAACTTGAGAGTTTTGCCTCAAATGGAGCATCCTTGCGAACACACCATTGGGGCTCGGTTCTATTTACCTTCTTTAAGTACTGTTTGGTTTGCAATTTTTTTTCACGTGTTTTGCATTGTTGGGAAGAAGTTTCCAGTCGCCTATCCTTGCCGCTGTCTCTTTTTCAGTGTGTTTTTCGGCAACCGCCTTCATCTCACTGCTCATTTTCCAGTGAAAAACTTTATGCTTGCCTCTTTGTCGCTGTATCTTTTGGCGTGTTTCTCGGTGATTTTTGTGCTATGCTAGTTGCGCGTTTCAACCACTATTTCCTCCTTTTCAAGTTTGAATAATTTTGTGTCCCCATTGTTTGTTTGAAGCTTCCAAATCTTGGTTTTAAGAAGATCGGAACTTGCTTTGAATTTTCTTTGGCTGATGGATATTCCAACTCTCTTCCTAGCAATATTCGCCGATTTCACCAACATCCCTGAGTCGTCTTCAAAATATTGGTTTGAAACTTCCAAATGATGATTTTAAGAAAGTCAGAACTTGCTTTTCTAAGGCTGGTGCAATATTCCAGCTCTCTCTTTCTAGCAATATTTCCCGACTTCACTAGCATCCTTGAGTTTTCATTCAAACTATTGCCTTTTTAGTGGAGCTCACTTTTTATGTTTATTGTTGGGAATAAATTTTCTTGTAACAAGCTGATTGCTTAGTAAGCTTCAGCTTGACGATGAGTGTTGAAAATCAGAATTAATATTTTGATTCTAGTATTAATTACAGTTTGTAAGGATATTATCTTTGATTTAGAGAGAATATAATATCCTCTGTTTATGTATAATTAATGTAATTATCCTATATAAATACGCATCCTTTGTGCACTCTGACACACGGTTTACACTCAAGTATCCCTCTTTGTTTTCTCTCATTTTACAATAATGATACTTTCTCACCAGTTATAAAACCTGTAACTGAAGATTATTTTCACTCTTGCGATCACTAATAAGTGGCCTTTACAGTAGTTGGATGTCAACAATGCTTTCCTAAATGGTGTGCTAGAAGAAGTTTACATGCAACAACCATCTGATTTTGAAAATTCTAATAAGCACCTAGTTTGTAGACTGAATAAGGCAATCTATGAGCTTAAGCAAGCACCAAGAGCATGGTATGACAAACTTATAAACATACTGCTGCAGTATGTGAGTATTCTACTCAGCTAAGTGAGATTAGAGTGTGGAAGTTAGTAGTCCGCAGCTAACTGTTAGAAGCTTGTTCTAGGAGTCTCATAAACTTGCTCTGCAAGTCTTAGATACTTGCTTTGCAAGTCTCCTATGTCTATAAAATTTAGTGTAACTGAAACTGCCTGGGAAAGAAATTAGATCTCACAGTTCCACAAATTTTATTTTCTCTCTTTCTATTTCTCTTTCATTCTATTTTGGTATCTAGAGCTTGATGGTCCTACAATGGCCAAATCTCCTCCTCCTTCTTCTGCTACTCCTTCCTTCTCTTCATCTTCTGCTTTCCCACACTCAATCTTTGAGGAGCTCACTGATTTGAACTTCTTGCTGTGGAGGCAACAAGTAGAACCAGCGATCAAAACACATCAACTACACCGATATCTGGTGTGTCCGAATATTCCTCTTCAATATGCAAGTGAAGCTGATCAGGATTCAGGCACTGTCAATCCTACATACATTGTGTGGGAGATACTAGATCAAATGCTCCTCACATAGCTTCAATCAACTCTTTCTAGCTCGATTCTGTTGCACCTTCTAGGATCAGTTCACTCCTTTCAAGTATGCGAGAAAATTCACAATCACTTTTAGAAGCTAACTCGAGCAAAAGCTCGTCAACTTCACACAAAGTTGCGGTCTACTACACTTTATAACAAGACCGTCTTGGAATTTCTGTTGCGCATCAAAGCTTTGGTTGATGTGCTAACTTCTGTCGGTCGGAGATCCGATCATTCTGGAGCAACATGTTGATTTTATCCTTGAAGGTTTACATGACTACAACTCAGTGATTTCAGTCACCGAAAGCAAATTTCAGCCGATGCAAATCGAGGAAGTTGAATCTCTCTTTCTTGCACATGAGATGAGTTTGGAAAAGTTGCAGAAGAAGCTCACATCTGAAACCGCTTCACTAAATCTGATCGAAATCCCTTCCTCAAAGTCGCAACAACAATCGTCCTCCTCTGCTCAAGCAAATGTTGCTTCTGAAAATGCAAACTTGAACTACAACTCGTACTTTGGGTTTCGCAGCTTTGGACGTGGTCGCAGCAGTTGGAACAATCGTGGTGGAGGCCGCGGTTGTCGCGGTCGGTTTTCCAATGTGCAGTGTCAAGTCTGCTACAAGTTTGGACATCCAGCCTTGGATTGCTATCATTGTTATGATCAGAATTATCAACCTCAAATGCCTGCTAATCTTCAAGGATTTCAGACTTCAAATCTTTAGAATTCATTCATGCCAGCACTGCAGAACTATGGAGCTTATCAATCTAACAGTTTCTCCAATTCTGCCAACTTGTTGGGAATGATGCCAAAGCAAGTGTAATTCCCTCAGCAATTTCAGCAATCTCAGCCTCAACAACAAGCACGTCTTCCTAGTGCTATGATCACCAATTCAGGAATACTTGGTTCATGTCCTACAACTAACAACACTTGGTTCCCAGACTTGGGAGCATCCTATCATGTCACTGCAGATCAGAATAACATTCACCGACTCAGATCCTTTGAAGGTCCAGACCGAATCTACATTGGTAATGGACAAGGTCTGCACATTTCTTCCTTTGGATCCAATTACTTTCATCACCTGTTAAACCTAATGTCTCTTTGTCTTTGCATAGTTTACTTCATGTTCCCTTAATCACCAAAAATCTGATCAGTGTCAGTTGTTTTGCTAAGGATAATTTAGTTTTCTGAGTTTCATGCAACTAAAGAAATTCTGCTTCGAGGCACAGTGGGTTCTTATACCAGTTTCCAAGCCTGCACTTGCAGCCTCAGTCCAAGTTGTCTTTTCCAGCAAATTGTTTAGTCTCTATTTCTGATTCACAAACACCATTTGTATCCACTGTTGTTTCTCCTAGTTCTAGGTTTCTGTGGCATGTCCACTGGGGACACCCCAATGATTATACTCTCAAACTTGTATTGAATCATTGTAATATACCCCATATCAAATAAAGAGACTACTTTCTTTTGTTCTGCTTGTGCAGTTGGTAAATCTCAAAGTTTGCATGCTCCTTTGTCCACTACTACTTACTAAACGCTTAGAACTTGTTTACAGTGACTTATGGGGACCTTCCCCTATGCCTTCATTTGGTGGTTTTCGCTATTACTTGTCTTTTGTTGATGCTTATTCAAGGTTCACTTGGATATATCCTCTAAAAACTAAAGCTGATACTTTCACTGTCTTTAAACAGTTTGAAACCATGGTTGAGTTGCAATATGATAACCCTCTTAAGGCCTTACAAACAGATTGGGGGGAAGAGTTTAGAGCTATCAACAAATTTCTCAGAGTTGGGGATCATTCACAGACTTGCTTGTCCTCACACCCATCACCAAAATGGTGTGGTAGAGAGGAAGCATCGTCACGTTGTGGTGTTAGGTCTCACTCTTAGTCATGCCACTGGCTCTTTGAAGTTTTTTGTCCCTTGTACTGTTCTAACTTGTCAAACTCGTACATATAAACATCTTAAAGCTTTTGGGTGTGCCTGTTTTCCCTTTCTTAGACCCTACAACTCTCATAAATTGGACTTTAGATCTCATGAGTGTCTTTTTCTAGGGTACTCCACAAATCATAAAGGCTATAAGTGCTTATCTCCTAGTGGAAAGGTGTTTGTTTCCAAAGATGTGGTGTTTAATGAGACCAGATTTCCCTATAGTGATGTGTTTTCTAAACCCAGTTCTCCTTCATCCCCACCATCCTCATCCTCCTTTTCTGCAAACATTCCCCTTGCTGATCCAGCACCCTTTATTCCCATTCCAACCACTATACGGAGTTCCTCCACTTCCTCACAAAACAATGTGTTTAATTCCCCTTCCCCTCCTCAAACCTTTACCACTATACGGAGTTTCTGAACCTGACACTCAGTCAGTTCCTAACCTCTATTCCAGAAGCTCCCTCTTCCACTGCCACTGCATCTAATTTAAATTCCCGAGTCAGCTCCTCAACATCCTATTCCTCAAAATTCTCACCCTATGCAGACCAGGGCTAAGTCTGGTCTTGTGGAAACCAGACTACATCCCTCATTATTCCTCACACGCACTGAGCCCGCCCAAGTCTGTCAAATAGGCCCTACAAGATCCTAATTGGCAGACTGCTATAAGCTGAGTATAATGCTTTACTTAATAACAAGACTTGGACTCTTGTTCCTCTCCCTCTTGGTTGCCATGCCACAGGCTGCAAATGGATATTTTGAGTTGAGGAGAATCCTGATGGCTCCGTTAATAGGTAGAAGGTCATATTGGTGGCAAAAGGCTTTCATCAAGTACAGGGGTATGATTTCAATGAAACTTTTTCTCCAGTGGTCAAACCTACCACTATTAGACTCATTCTTACATTGGCACTCAATCATCACTGGGGCTTACATCAATTGGATGTCAACAATGGCTTCCTCAATGGGCTTCTTCATGAAACAATATACATGCAACAGCCTCCCGGGTTCTCTTCACAAGATAAATCACTTGTCTGCAAACTAGACAAGGCTCTCTATGGACTCAAGCAAGCTCCTAGACAGTGGTTTGAAAGACTCCAAAGTACTTTGCTGCATTTTGGGTTTCACACCAGCAAATGTAACTCCTCTCTCTTCATCTACTAAAAGGACAGAAATGTTGTTTATCTTTTAGTGTATGTTGATGATATCATCATCACTGGGAGCTCAAATTCTCTTATACAGACTCTGGTTAGTCATTTAAATTCCACCTTTGCTCTGAAACAACTTCGTCAACTAGATTACTTCCTTGGCATAGAAGTTCATCACACTTCTACTGGTTCTCTTATACTCACTCAGAGCAAATACATCTGAGATCTTCTGCACAAGACTGACACGGCTGAAGCCAAACCAATCTCTTTTCCTATGTTGACTAACTTGAAGCTCTCCAAAGCTGGCAATGATCTCCTCCAAGATCCTACTATGTACAAGTCAGTAGTGGGGGCTCTTCAATATGCCACTATCACCAGACCCGAAATTAGCTTTGCTGTGAACGAAGTCTGTCAGTTCATGTCAAGACCCTTGGTGTCACACTGGATTGCAGTAAAAAAAATCCTCCAATATCTGAAGGGTACTCTGCACTTTGGTCTCAGATTTTTACAAGCCTCTCTTCATCAGCCCTTAAGCCTGCATGCTTATTGTGATGCCGACTGGGCTGCTGACCCCAATGACCGAAGATCCACATCAGGTGCAGCTATTTTCTTGGGCCCAAATCTGATCTCCTGGTGGTCCAGAAAACAGCAAGTGGTAGCCCGCACTAGCACAGAAGCAGGGTACAGGAGCTTGGCTCAAACTTCAGCTGGCATCCTGTGGCTTCAAACCTTACTTCAAGAACTTGGTGTTCCTACTTCCAAGCCTCTCATTCTCTGTGATAATCAAACCACTGTGGCACGAGCACATAAACCTATTCTTCATGCAAGAATCAAACATATGGAGATCAATCTCTTCTTTGTAAGGGAAAAGGTTCTAAGCAACAAACTCTTCTACCAGATTTCAGTTTATTAGGAACAAACTCAAGGTGTTTGAGCTCCCTCAAGCTCACCCATCTTAAGTTTGTCGGGGGTATGTGAGTATTGTACTCGGTTATGTGAGATTAGAGTGTGGAAGTTAGTAGTCCAGCTGTCAAGTGACAGCTGGCAGCTAACTGTTAGAAGCTTGCTCTGCAAGTCTCATAGGTCTCTATAAAAACTACAGTGTAACTGAAACTGTTTGGGAATGAAACTAAATCTCACAGTTCCACAAATTTTATTTTCTCTCTCTTTCTCTTACTCTCTATTTCTCTCTCCTATTTTGTAGTTTCAATTCATTCCTAGTAGATGTGATCCCTCTCTTTTTGTGTACTCCAAGTCAGAATCTGTAATGTACACTCTAATATATGTAGAGGATATCATAGTCACTGGAAATGACTCTAAACTGATTTAGAAACTAGTTTCTCAGCTTAACAACCTATTTTCCTTAAAAGATCGTGGAGATCTTGATTCTTTTCTGGAAATTGAAGCAGCTAATCAAGCTGATTGCTCTCTAACACTTACTCCATCTAAGTATATGTGTATTAGGGATCTTCTAGCAAAGACAAAAATGGATGAAGCAAATCCTATTGCTTCTCCTATGGTTGGAGGCTGTAAACTCTCTAAATCAAGCTCAGAAAGATTCTCTGACCCTACCCTTTACAGATTAGTTGTTGGGGCACTTCAGTATGCCACCATAACAAGATCAGAAATCAGTTTTCTGTAAATAAAGTGTTCCAGTTTATGTCAAATCCTTCAGAAGAGCATTGAACAGCTGTGAAGAGAATTCTCAGATATTTTAATGGTGCTACTGCTATCAATCTTGGATTAAGATTACAGCCTTCTACCTCTTCAAACTTCTCTGTTCAAGCATACTGTGATGCTGATTGGGCTTCAGACCCAGATGATAGGAGATCAACAATCAGGAGCAGTGATTTTTCTAGGACCTAATCTTGTGTCCTGGTGGTCTAAGAAGCAGAAAGTTGTGGCTAGATCTAGTACAGAAAGCAGAGTATAGAAGCTTGGCTCTTGCTACTGCTGAAGTGACTTGAATTCCGAGTTTTCTATCTTAATTGCAAGTCAGACATACTACACCAGTGGTTTTTTGTGACAATATGAGTACAGTGGCTCTAGCTCACAACCCAGTTCTGCATTCAAGAACAAAGCATATGGAGCTGGATTTATTTTTTCAGCGAAAAAGTTCTGGAGAAAAGACTTCAAGTGATTCATGTTCCTGCTATTGATCAATATGCAGATATCCTAACCAAATCTATCTCCCCTTCTAACTTCACAGTTTTTAGGGACAAGTTCAGAGTGGTAGACAAATTTTTTGTCAGCCACCTCATAAGCTTGCCGGGGGTATTAGAGTAGAAGAGTAGAATTACTAGGTTAGTTGACAGTTGTTCTGTTAGTTATGCCAGCTATTTGCAGTTGTACTCACTCTAGTATATATACTAGAGTTGTAACCTCTTTTCAGTTGGGTTAGTTAATATCAAAACTCCATTTTTGAAGTTTAGCTTTTCTCTCCTTTATTGATTCTGAAAACCTTTATCACTTGCTCTACCACTTTCTATAATGGTGAAGTTCTTTATATATGGTACAAAAGAGCATTAGTTGAGAGTTTTCTTGTTCTTGTTTTCATGTGTTAGAATTCTTCTTTCCTGTTCTATGGTGTATTTCTCATAGATATTCCCATGCCTGTCAGATTTAAGCAAACTTGGAGGACTTCTCGCGGTTAGAGAAGAACTTTATTGCTCTGATCCTGGTATAAGGACAATTGCTGCATGGGTTCTTGGAAAAGCTAGTCAAAATAATGCAATTGTTCAGCAGCAGGTTTGTTTTTTTTTTGCTTCTTATGGTTAATGGAATTTTATGAAGCTCTTGGGCATTGACTGGACCTAAACAATATATTAATGCTGCCAAATTTCGACTGTCCCAGATCTTGGAACTTGGAGTGCTCTCAAGGCTGATGAAAATGGTAAACTCTAATTCGATGGAAGAAGCCAATAAAGCATTATATGCTGTTTCAGCTTTGATTAGGAATGATTTGGCTAGTCAGGGGTTGTTCTATGCTGAAGCTGGAGGTTGGATGCTTCAGGTGACCTACCTCTCTATGGTTTAGTATTATATTAATTTATTTTGAAACAACTTTTCAGAATTGGCAAATAATGCTATTGAATTTTTAGGATATTTTGAGTAATACAAGTCTTGATGTCAGACTACGGAGGAAAGCTGTACGTCTATTGGCTGATCTAGCAGCGTATCAATTAGAAAATGTAGATAGGGAAGAACAACCATTTTTCAATGACCAAGATCTGTTGAAGGCTGTGGTTGATTTAACTACATCAACCGACCTTGATCTCCAGGAAAAGGTGATTGTTGATACAGCACCTGATACTATCGTTAAAGCATTGTCAAATGATCTGTTTTGTTTGTGACTAACCTTATCTGTGCAATGCCAATGTCATAAAAACACATTTTGAACTATGCCTCTTTCATATGCAAGACTCCAAGCCATGTTCCATTATGGTATGTCTACATCTGAAATTGATCCAATGAGGTTGTTCAATGTTATCTGCTTTCCAATCTATGATCTCTCAATTTGCCCACAATGTTGTGTTTCTGGTGATGTTAAGCATCCTTCTGGAAATCAGTAGAAAAAATTGTTTTAGATTTATTTTTGAAACAAGGTAGTATATATGTTCAGTAGAGTAAGAGTGAGGGATTGTTTAAAACTGGTCATTTATAGTTGTTCTTTATTTCAATTTTGTATGTTTATGCAGATTATACTTGTGTATATATTCTAATCTTATTTAGATAAATTTCTCCATAAATACTTATAGAAGAAAATAAAAATAAAATTCATTCATAAGTTAAAATCAAGTCATGCATCTTAACTTTCGAGAAGTTAGACTACAGAAACAAGGTAGTATTATATGTTCAGTAGAGCAAGAGTGGGGGATTGTTTAAAACTGGTCATTTACAGTTGTTCTTTATTTCAATTTTCTATATGTTTATGCAGATTATACTTGTGTATATATATTCTAATCTTATTTAGACTACAGAACTTCTAAAAAAGTCATGCATCTTAACTTTTCGAGAAGTTAGACTAGAGAATTTCTAAAAAAGTCTTGATTTTAAACTTTTGTGAGAAATTTAATTTACATAGTTTTTTTTTTTTTTGCCTACTGACTTCTGGGATGGTATTAAGCAGGCCCTTGTTGCGATTAAGAGTCTCTTGCAATTAAGAACCACTGAAGCTCGGGTTTTCAAGGACTTTTGTGCTTTAGGTGATGCACTGAACAGAATGAGACAATTGTTGCATGATTTGATGGCGGATGAGTATCAGAGAGACTATGTGATGGATGTGGAAAATCTTCGTGTTGAAGTGGAACACACTTTCCAAAGAAAGCTGAAGCAATCATGAGTTGACGTGTCCATAAATCTTGTATCAGTATCTAGTTTCTAGAGATTTCTCACAATTTTGAAGCTGCTGTAGGTGTTTGATGAATTCATGTTAATTTTATAGGTGTACAGGTTAATCCCCGTCAATATACTAGTACCTGGTGATTTGTATTCTGCCATTAGTCCTTTTTTACGTATAGAATTTGTGTTAACAGGCGTCTTTTATTTTATTGAGTAAAACGGCTTAAACTTAAACAAAATAGTTATAATCAAATGTTTTTATATACTTAGATATATGGATTATTTATTGAATAGATTGTTGGCATAAATTTACTATTGGGTTTTCGTATGAGTGCATTAATATCCTACATCAAAAGTTTTAGACCAAAAAATCACTCGGTCCTTGTTTTACTAATTTAATATAAGGATATTATAATAATATCATATTATTTTATTTTAAAATGAAAAAAAAAAAAACAACCTTTCTCCTCTCTATGTATGATTAATCTTTCCTCTGACGTCTCACTGCCATTGAAATTGAACAATGTTATGCAATACACATCAAACGTAGAACAAAATGCATTCCCCTATTTTCTTCTCAGATTGCAAGAATTGTCTCCGGTGTGGCTGCTTTTTAGCCTCTTCCTTCTACTTTTTTGGCAAACTTCGGTGAGATTTTGTGCCTCTCTGGTGTCTATGCACGGATGATCTTAAACTTTCTCAATGATAATGTGCTTTTTGTGAAACTCTGTTGTCCCATGACAGAGATGTGCTGGGGCGTTCTGATGGAGCACAACGTGATTGGTGACTGGTGATGTTGTTGCAGCTCTGTATAGGAACTTGTGGTAGAGTTCTTTGATGGAGAGTGATGTAGCTTCATTTAAGCTTGTTGGCTTTGGATCTTCTTCATCAATGGAGTCATTTGCTTCTTAAAGTTTAATGGCAGTGGAATGAAGAAGGAAGAAAGATGATTGGAGACGTCACTTCAAGGAGAAGATGAGTCAAGAAGAAGCTCACCATCATAGGAAGCCATGGATAAGAGTTTGAAGGAGGAGAAGATGAAAGGAAGGGGAAGGAGAGAAGGAGCATGAAATTTGGTGCTTCAAATGAGGTCTAAACTTTGAAGTGTAATTCTCAAATGATCAAAATTGAAAAAATGCACACACATGACCTCTATTTATAACCTAAGTGTCACAAAATTGGAGGAAAATTTGAATTTATATTCAAATTTCACTTGAATTTGAAATTGAATTTGTGGAATCAAATTTTGAAGTCAAAATTTTACTAATTATGATTAGTGAATTTTAGCTATAGTTCAGCCAACTATTCCAAGATCAAGTCTAAGATTCTTCACTAAGTGTGCTTAGGTGTCATAAAGCATGTAAAGCATGAAGGACATGCACAAAATGTGACTATATGATGTGGCAACGAGATGTACCAAGCAAATGCTCACCTCCCCCTCTAAAATTTAATTAGATTGGGCTTCTCCCAAATCAATTAAATTTATTTTCCAACACACACATCAAATATTCACTTAATGCATGTGGAATTATAAAATTACCCCTAATACAAAAACTAGTCCAGGTGCCCTAAAATACAAGGGCTGAAAAATTCTACATTTTTAGGGTACCCTACCTACATTATGAAACCCTAAATACAAGACCCAAAAATAATGAAATCTTAATTTAATATGTACAAATATAAGTGGGTTAATACTTAGCCCATGGGGCCGAAATCTATCCTAAGGTTCATGAGAACCCTAGGGCCTTCTCCTGTATCTCTGGATCAATCTTCTTGGAATCTTCTATCCAATGCCCTTGGGGGGTAGGATTACATTAGAGAGGCAAGTGGAGAAATAGTTAGATTGGACAAGTACAACGACCATGATATCGGTGATGAACAAATAAGCATTATAGAACACCAAAACACATATACCTTGTTTAGTGGTGGTGAACGGAGACATGAGAGAGAAATGAAGGGAAAGAAGAGAGATTGCTTTTTTATAAAAAAAAATCAAATAATATGATATTACTATAATATCCCTATATTAAATTAGTAAAACAAGAAGGACTAAGTGGTTTTTTGTTCTAAAACTTTTTTTGTTGAATGGTAATGCACGTATCCTGAAAAAAGGATGTGTGTGTCACTTGCTTTAATTATTTTTTGGTATTCACTTTTTTAAGACTATTTTACCCTTGATAATATTAAATATTACATACATATTAATTAAATTGACCTAAACTACCTGAAATTCTGATACCAGGGGACAGATGTCGTACAGGATGTCACGACATCACGCTTCAGAACATGCAGATTATATGTGTCCGTATGAACAGATTAAACAAGTAAATAACACAAGAGAATTGTTTACCCAGTTCGGTGCTACCTCACCTACATCTGGGGGCTACCAAGCCAGGGAGGAAATCCACTCTCAATAGTGTTAGTTCAAGGTCTAACAGCCCCTGTTTACAACCTTCTCACCTAACCACTACCCGTGCGATCTCTACCTAAGAGCCACTCTTAGATATGAGAACCTCCGCTCACTCCCTCTCACTCACACTCCTGTGTTTACAATTAAGTCAAAGACACACCAGAGATCAACTCTGAACAAAGAGATCAACTCTACACACTAGAGATCAACTCTAGACACAAGAGATCAACTCTACACACATAGGTCCAACACTTGATGTTAGGGTACCATCAAGGTGGCTCACAAAAGACTCAAGTCCCAAAACTCACAAAATAACTCTTCAATCCCGGACTTGGTACAGAACTCGTGCAGCCTCCATGATTATATAGCAATTTGCGTTTCTGGGCTGCAACGGCTTGATGCTGGAGGAGATCTATCTTCTTCTGAAAAATCTGCAGTTAAAGAACTAAAAGATAACTTTTGATCTTTTAGTTTGAATCTTTAATCTTTAATCTTTAATCCCTGAACGAACTCTTCTACTTTGAAATTCGAACTTTGATGATCTTTTAATTCGTTCCTAAAGATAGATCTTCTAATCTCTTGCTAACTGCACAATAATCTGTTAAAGATATAACAGATTTATATGTCCAGTATTATCGGGCCAGATGTCAGGACATCGTATCCGACATCTTGGATCCTGCAGCTTCAATGCTTCACTTGACTTTTATCTTGCATTGTACAGCACTTCCAGTATTCTCGAGCAGGATGTCAGGACATTGTATCCGACATCGTGGATCCTTCAACTTCAATTCATCACTTGACACTTTATCTTGCCTTGTGCCTTATGCAGCCCGATCTTATTCCTTGACATAACGTTGGACATCATGTGCAGCAACTCCAGCTTTCCTTCATTGTCTAAGTGCTTATGTTTTAACAAAATCTTAGCCAACCTTTTTAAACTCAGTAGTGCTAAGCACTAACAATCTCCCCCTTTGGCAAATTTTGTCTAAAACATACTTAGACACTTCCTGAGCAGGTACGAGCAGTTATGCATGTGGAATCAGCAACTTCCATTTTCAGAGTAATCAAGCACAGCGGAAATTCTTCAAGTTGCTAATCTACAAGTCTTCTCCAGGATGTCAAGACATCTCGCGTGACATCAGCTTTCTGCTTCTGCTCCCCCTGTCTTCATGCTTACTGCAGCATCTTCTATCAGCTACTAGTCTTTTCTAGGATGTCGAGACATCTCATGTGACATCCGCTATCTGCTCCCCCTGTCTTCATGCTCTTACTGCAGCATCTTCTAGTAGCTTACAACATTCATCATCAGCAGCAGTCTCCCCCTCAAACTCATATTCATACAACTCCCCCTCAAGATCATGAATCATGCATACATCATATCCTACTATCCTACTGCCATACATTATACATTCAACATAATCATGCATAATAGCAAGCATAATACTATTACTCCCCCTTTTTAGACATAAATTTGGCAAAAGTAGGATGCATGAAATGAATGTGCAAATATTACAGACCAATAACTAGTAATTGTTCAAGGGACATGCCCCTTTAGCTAATAAAAGTGAAAAGCAAACATAAGGGTCTGATGATCATGGGGTGGCTTCAGAATCATCATCTGATTCTGTCTCTTCTGCTGCATCTTCCTCTTCCTCAGCAGCTTCTTCTTCTACTTCAGCTGCTTCACCATCTTCCTCAGCTGCTTCACCATCAATGCCACTTTCTGAGAGCCTTTTGATCAGCCGTTCCAGCTCCATCTTCTTCTCTGTGTTGGCTTTGATGGTTGCTTCCAGCACCTTGCATGTGTCCTTGAGTTCAGTAATCAAGGCATCCTTGGACACAGCACCTGAAGCAGCAGCTTTCCCTGATGTCGAGACAATGTCTGGGACATGTGTCCCCTCAAACAGTTTATAGTGCAGGGATAGAGGAGATTCTCTTTTCATCACAGAGTCAGTGTAGTTTAACATATTGGGATGCTGACTCAACATAATGCCACACAATACAGTAGGGAAGGCAATGGGTAATTTGACAGCAAAAGATTCTGAATGCTTAACAGTTTGATCAAAGATATAGTTTCCAAAATTAAATTTGGATTTGGTTCCAACAGCATACAGAAATTTACCCAAACCTGTGGCAACAGTGGAAGTATGATTGGTGGGTACCCAGTTTGCAGCACCAATCCTGTGTAGAATTGCATACTTCACACTTAGCTTCCCTGCTGAAAGCTTCCCTTTCTTCGGCCAGTGCTGGACTCGTTTTGCAGTGATTTCCTTGGCAATTTGATGCTCAGAAACATCAATATCTATTACTCCATCAGTGGGTCTGCCCAGATATTTGTTGATCACAGCAGGGGAGAATCTAATACACCTTCCTCTGACAAACACTCTTTGATAATCATCACTTTTTCTGTTTGATATGTCAGAGGGAATGTTGACAATGAATTCCCTGACTAAGCCTTCATAGCACTCTCCCAACTTGCTGACAGTCTTCAGCAGTCCAGCAGCCTTGATGAGATCCACGATCTCCTTGCAATCCATGGCAGCTCTTCCCAGTTCTCTTTCCAAGGCAAGTCTACGTTGATATACATATTTCCACTTTTCAACATTGCCAATGGAGTGGAAAGAGATGTTGTCCAATGGTGCATCAGGAACATTTCCAGGCACCTTTCTTCCAGATTTCTTGGCCCTCTTAGATGTCGAGACATCTAGTTCGACATCATCATCAGACTCGGATGAGGAAATTTCTTTCCTTTTCTTGGAGGGGATAGCAACCTTGCTTCTTCTGGATGTGGCAGGAGTGACTGGAGTGCTCTTCTTCTGGGCCATAGTCTTGATTCGTCCAGACCTCTTGATGGGAGTTTTTCCCTTTCGGCTTTGTAACCTTTCTGCAATGCCAGGTGCCAACCTGTTGGCAATGGGTTCTTCATCAGATTCGACTTCTTCTAAGTCAATGAGGTCACCTGGAGCAGGTTCTGGTGCCCTTGGTGCAGGGGTCTCCTCTGCGGCTTGATCATCTTCCTCTGTTGATCTCTCTTTGCTGAGGGAAGAGAGTACTTCATCATTTGGGCCGGAAGATGTTGGAACATCTTTCTCAACATCAGGCATAGAAACATTCGGGGTGGAAGATGTTGGAACATCTTCATCAGCTTCAGGCACAGAGGCTTCTTTCAAAATGCTACTCACCATACTGCGGATTTTCTTGTCCATCTCCGTGTCTACTTCCCTAGGACTTGTTGCAAGGCTAGGGTTTTCAGCAATCTTCACTCCCTGTTGTCTTCTGGGAACCAGTTTCTCAGGGACAGAAGCTTGACCAGGAATTACTTGTATGGGTTGGATGTTGAATTCTGGTTGTTCCTGGTGCGGAGATGATGGTACAGCGGGTGAACCAGAAGCGGAAGTTTCTTTTGGTGAGGTAGCCATGGAAAAGCAGAGCGTTTGGAATGATTTCGTAAATTTCAGAAGGCTATTGGGAAATGCTGGTAAAAACACGAATGCCAAGCAGATATAAATTTGAATGAGGAATGTAGAGGGTCGTGTGAAGCAACGGTCGAATTTTCCTTGGTTCAGTAGTGAACGTGCTATTAATGTTAAGTGATTCGTTTGGGCACGTTCAGATTGCTGTAGTTGCTATAATTCCTCTAGCACACAAATGCCCAGCTTGCCCCTCAGTTTTTCAAACTGATTTGCATCCAAAGCCTTTGTGAAAATATCTGCTATTTGTTCCTCAGTGTCAACATGCTTCAGTGTGATCACTTTATCATCAACAAGATCTCTGATATAGTGATGTCTAATGTCAATGTGCTTGGTTCTGCTGTGTTGAACAGGATTTTTAGAAATATTAATAGCACTCATGTTGTCACAGTACAATGTCATGACATCTTGTTCGACATTGTACTCCTTCAGCATCTGCTTCATCCAAACTAGCTGTGAACAGCTGCTTCCTGCTGCAATATACTCGGCTTCTGCTGTAGATAGGGACACACAGTTCTGCTTCTTGCTGAACCATGAAATAAGGTTGTTGCCCAGATAGAAGCATCCACCAGAAGTGCTTTTTCTGTCATCTGCACTTCCAGCCCAATCAGCATCACAATACCCAACCAGCATTGAATCTGAACACTGACAATACATAATCCCATAGTCACTGGTGCCATATTTCAGAATTCTCTTTACTTGAGTCAAGTGACTTATCTTAGGATTGGCTTGATATCTTGCACAAACACCTACTGCATAGGTGATGTCGGGTCTGCTAGCCGTTAAATATAATAAGCTCCCAATCATGCTTCTGTACAAACTTTGATCAACACTGGTGCCTGCTTCATCCTTTGACAGCTTCAAGTGAGTAGGTGCAGGTGTCCTTTTATGACCGGCATTCTCCATCCCAAACTTCTTGACAATGTTCTTTGTATACTTGCTCTGTGAGAGGAATATGGAGTCTTCCATCTGCTTCACTTGAAGTCCCAGAAAATAAGTCAGCTCTCCAACAAGACTCATCTCAAATTCAGATTGCATCTGTTGAACAAAATGTCGAAGCATCTCATTCGACATCTCTCCAAACACAATGTCATCAACATATATCTGTGCAATCATCAAGTTTTCAGCATCTTGCTTGACAAAGAGAGTCTTGTCAATTCCTCCCTTCCTATACCCTTGCTGAGTAAGGAATTCTGTTAGCCTTTTATACCAAGCTCTTGGAGCTTGCTTCAATCCATAGAGAGCCTTCTTGAGCCTGTATACATGATCTGGATGAGTTGGATCTGCAAATTCCTTTGGCTGCTCCACATAGACTTCTTCATGCATAGCATTGATCCAGAACTCATCAGTCAGTGCCTCTTTCACATTCTTGGGCTCAATTCTGGAGACAAAGCATGAGTTGGAGACAATTTCAATCTCCCTTGATCTTGTAGTGACTCCTCTGTTTGGATCCCCTATAATCAGCTCCTTGGGGTGCATCTTCTGGATTCTAATGGAGGGTCTCTTGTCAGGTTGGTTGATGTTTGAATCATCTGTAGCAGGATCAGAGTTTTCTGCATTTTCTCCACTTTTAGCTGCATCTGCTACATTGTCTCCCGATGTTCTGACATCTTCTTCGACATCCTTCTTTCTTGCTGGAGACAGATCATCAACAACCACATTGATGGATTCCATCACTGTTCTGGTTCTGGAATTGAATACTCTATATGCTCTGCTGTTTGTAGAGTATCCCAGGAATATTCCTGCATCACTCTTGGGATCCATCTTTCTCCTTTGCTCTCTATCTGCCAAAGTGTAACATGGACTTCCAAAGATGTGGAAGTGCTTGACAGTTGGCTTCCTCCCTTTCCAGATTTCATACAGAGTGGTTGGAGTCCCTCTTCTAAGTGTGACTCTGTTGTGGATGACATAGGCATACCTCTTTCCTCCAAGGCTTTCAACTTGCATAGGCCCCATCAAGTCCATGTGAAGTAGTTCCAGCACCCTGGAGGTGGTCTGATGTTGAAGCTTCTGGTGGGACATCTTGACTTGCTTTCCAATCTGACATTCATCACAAATTCTGCCTTCTTCTATTTTCAGATTGGGAATGCCTCTAACAGCACTTTTGTCAAGGATTTTCTTCATGCCTCTTAAGTGCAGATGTCCAAACCTTTGATGCCATATTCTGACTTCATCTTCTTTGGAGGATAGACATGTGGAGGAGTAGCTGGTTTCTTGGGGTGTCCATAGGTAACAATTGTCCTTTGATCTGCTGCCCTTCATTAGAACTTCACTCTTCTCATTTGTCACCAAGCATTCTGACTTTGTGAAGTTTACATTGAATCCTTCATCACACAGCTGACTGATGCTGATCAAGTTTGCAGTCAGTCCCTTCACCAGCAGTACTTTGTTCAGACTAGGAAGTCCATCATGAACTAGCTTTCCCATTCCAATGATCTTTCCTTTAGAGCCATCTCCAAATGTCACATAACTAGTGGAGCAGGGCTCAATGTTCAGCAGGAATTCTTTGACTCCTGTCATGTGTCTGGAACAGCCGCTATCTAGGTACCAATCTTCCTTAGCTGATGCTCTAAGTGAAGTATGAACAACAAGACTGACAGCCTTGTGTTTTGGAACCCACATCATCTTCTTTCTGCTGTTGCTGCTTTGAGTTCCATGATGTGGATGGCCATGTAGATGATAGCAAAAGGGCTTTATGTGACCATACTTGCCACAGTAGTGACACCTCCACTTCTTTCTTTTGCTCTTTTTCTGCTGCGTTCCATGATGTCGAGACCGATGTTGTGACATCGTGGCTCCAGTCCTGTTTTTGGCAGGAACAAATTCTGTCATGGTCGTTCTGCCAGCAGACTTAGGATTAAATCCAAGTCCTCTCTGGTTTCCAGCATTCTTTCCAAGCAGCAGCACCTCATCAAGCGTATCTGAGCCTTTATTCAGCATCTTTATTGATTTGGTCATGTTTTCCAATTTAGAGTTCAGAAAACCGACTTCTCCTTTAAGCTCAGAGATCTCCTCTTTATGTGCCTCCTTATCAGCCTCCAGATCTGCAATGACCTTCTTCAGTTGTGCTTCTTGCTGAAGAATCTTCTCACTTTTGATGCATAGTTCTCTATAGGATGTAGCAAGCTCATCAAAAGTGATTTCACTGTCTGTATCACTTGAATCTTCAGCAGATTCAAATCTCCCAGTGAGTGCATTCACATCTCTGTCAGAGTCACTTTCTTGTTCACTCTCTGTATCAGAATGACCTACAGAAAGTCCTTTCCTCTGCTTCTTGAGATGAGTGGGACATTCAGCTATGATGTGTCCATAGCCTTCACACCCATGACATTGAATTCCTTTGCTGTGACTGGGCTTTACATCTGATCTTTTCTGGTTTTTACTGCCTTTCCTGATGTCGAAAGGGATGTTCTGGACATGTGGCTTCTGCCTTCTGTCCATTCTGTTCTGCACTTTGTTGAACTGCTTTCCAAGGAGCACAACTGCATTAGTCAGACCTTCATCAGTATCCAGGTCATATTCACCTTCTTCTCCTTCATCATTGGACATGAAAGCCAGATTTTTACTCTTCTTTTCAGCCCTATCCGAGAGTCCTAGCTCAAAGGTTTGAAGGGAACCAATGAGTTCATCTACTCTCATGTTGCAAATGTCTTGGGCCTCCTCTATTGCAGTGACTTTCATGTCAAATCTCTTAGGCAAGGATCTGAGGATCTTTCTCACCAGCTTTTCATCTGTCATCTTCTCTCCCAAGGCAGTGCAAGCATTGGCAATTTCAAGAATGTTCATGTGGAAGTCATGAATGCATTCTTCCTCCTTCATCTTCAGATTTTCGAATTTTGTGGCCAACAGTTGCAATCTGGACATCTTCACTTTGGAGGTTCCTTCATGAGTGATTTTCAGGATCTCCCATGCATCTTTGGCCACTGTGCAAGTGTTGATCAGTCTGAAGATATTCTTGTCAACTCCATTGAATAGAGCATTCAAAGCTTTGGAGTTTCCAAGTGCCAATTCGTCTTCTTCTTTAGTCCAGTCTTCTTCTGGCTTCAATTCTTCAGTGGGCTTTCCTTCTGTGTCCAGCATCTTGGGATGTTCCCAGCCTTTGATGACAGCTTTCCAGGTTCTGCTATCCAGTGATTTGAGGAAGGCCACCATTCTTGCTTTCCAATATTCATAGTTGCTTCCATCGAGAATTGGTGGTCTGTTCACTGGTCCGCCTTCTTTCTCCATGTTCATCAGAATTTATCTCCCTAGATCTCACTCTGTGATTTCGAGTGTTGGCTCTGATACCAATTGAAATTCTGATACCAGGGGACAGATGTCGTACAGGATGTCACGACATCACGCTTCAGAACATGCAGATTATATGTGTCCGTATGAACAGATTAAACAAGTAAATAACACAAGAGAATTGTTTACCCAGTTCGGTGCTACCTCACCTACATCTGGGGGCTACCAAGCCAGGGAGGAAATCCACTCTCAATAGTGTTAGTTCAAGGTCTAACAGCCCCTGTTTACAACCTTCTCACCTAACCACTACCCGTGCGATCTCTACCTAAGAGCCACTCTTAGATATGAGAACCTCCGCTCACTCCCTCTCACTCACACTCCTGTGTTTACAATTAAGTCAAAGACACACCAGAGATCAACTCTGAACAAAAGAGATCAACTCTACACACTAGAGATCAACTCTAGACACAAGAGATCAACTCTACACACATAGGTCCAACACTTGATGTTAGGGTACCATCAAGGTGGCTCACAAAAGACTCAAGTCCCAAAAACTCACAAAATAACTCTTCAATCCCGGACTTGGTACAGAACTCGTGCAGCCTCCATGATTATATAGCAATTTGCGTTTCTGGGCTGCAACGGCTTGATGCTGGAGGAGATCTATCTTCTTCTGAAAAATCTGCAGTTAAAGAACTAAAAGATAACTTTTGATCTTTTAGTTTGAATCTTTAATCTTTAATCTTTAATCCCTGAACGAACTCTTCTACTTTGAAATTCGAACTTAAATGATCTTTTAATTCGTTCCTAAAGATAGATCTTCTAATCTCTTGCTAACTGCACAATAATCTGTTAAAGATATAACAGATTTATATGTCCAGTATTATCGGGCCAGATGTCAGGACATCGTATCCGACATCTTGGATCCTGCAGCTTCAATGCTTCACTTGACTTTTATCTTGCATTGTACAGCACTTCCAGTATTCTCGAGCAGGATGTCAGGACATTGTATCCGACATCGTGGATCCTTCAACTTCAATTCATCACTTGACACTTTATCTTGCCTTGTGCATTATGCAGCCCGATCTTATTCCTTGACATAACGTTGGACATCATGTGCAGCAACTCCAGCTTTCCTTCATTGTCTAAGTGCTTATGTTTTAACAAAATCTTAGCCAACCTTTTTAAACTCAGTAGTGCTAAGCACTAACACTACCCACACTTCCAAATCATGATTCAGTTTCTTTCGTCCCTTAAATTATTAGTGAACACAACTCTTCCATTCATTCAGCCTTTTGTCGTCACTCCTCTTATGATTGCACATGAAGAAGGGAATTCTTAATTTTAGCATTTGTATGGATTTACCATTTCTTTCTCTTCATTGATCCACCAAAATTGGAGATATTGTAATGTTGTGTTTCATACTACATTCAAAGTAATTTGCTCTGCTCTGCATATAAAATTCAAACTCTGAATCTTCATTCTTAATTTTCACTTCTACATTTGTTATTATTATTAGAAAATTTTAATTGCAGTTATTTTTTAAATACAATACGCTTGTTGATAGAGCACGAAAAACCCAACCTAAGAGAGCAACTCACAAACCTGCATACCTACAGGATTACATGCAAGGATAGGCCAAAAGTCGTTAGTAGTGCATGTGTAGTTAGAAAGTTAGTGTGTGTTGATAAGAAAGTTAACACTAGTGCGCAGTTGTTAGAAAAGTTAGTGATTTTGGATAAGCATGTGCTATAGTAGAATAGTTTAGAGCAGCCTTTGGTTGTTATAAATATCACGGAAGGCAATGAATAAAGCATAAAAGTTAACTTCAACCTTTCCTTTTCCTTCTTGTTGCTAGAGATTACCCTTAATCTTGAAACCAAGGGAGAAGCACTAAAACCACACCCGCTCTAAAACCACAGATCGATTAGAAGAAGCTATCCTCCTCCTCACACAGAATCAATCCACCCTCATTGACGCCCACCATGACCTCACATTCGTCTTGATTCCATTCAGGAACAACTACACCAGCTCCAACTCAGCCCACCCCTTCTCCTACACCATCACCATCTCATAACCATCCACGCCCACATATCAAGCTCAAGGTTCCCTTGTTTTAGCAGCCACGACACCATGGGATGGATCTTCAAGATCTCCCAATTTTTTTACTACCATAACACCCTCGACGAGGAGCGCATCACCATGGCCTCATTTTACATGGATGGACCTGCTCTTAGTTGGTTTCAATGGATGTTTCACAATGGCTTAATCACCTTGTGTTCCTCCCTGTTGCAAGCTTTGGAGTCACACTTTGCTCCTACCTTCTATGATGATCCAAAGGGAATGTTATTCAAACTCACTCAGAAGGGTAGAGTCAACGACTACCTTCATGAGTTTTGAAAAGCTTGCCAATTGAATAATGGGTTTACCCCCATTCGTTCCTCCTCAGTTGCTTTGTTTTACGGTTGACGTTGGAATTGCGTCATGAGGTCCAGGCTTTTCAGCCCATCTCCTTACCCCAGGCTATTTCTCTAGCCAAAATTTAGGAGGATAAATTGGAGGATTGTCGTCGTAGTTATCGTGCTCGGCCAGGATCCATTTCCCTGTCCTCACCTCTGGTTATCGCCCCACTCTTACCTTCAACTACAATTCCTGCCACCACCAACAACCCACCCAAGACCCAGGTCAAGTGCTTAACTTCAGAGGAAATGGCTTACAAGCACGAAAGAGGCCTCTATTACAACTGTGATGAGAAATGAGGGGCCAATCTTCGATGTAAGGCTCGTTTCTTTTTGTTGATAGCTGACGACAACGAAGCCACACCAAAATCACCCCCTGTTCCACCTGATATATTGAGTCCTTCATCTTCTATTCCACCTCCACCTGACTTAGTTCACGCACAAATTAGTTATAACGCTCTTTCTGGCACCTCGACACCAAAGGCGCTTCGTCTTTATGATTATGTCCGTCAATAGCGAGTCACAATGCTTATTGATGAAGGCAACACCCATAATTTTATCCAGTCTAGGGTGGCCAAATACTTACAATTCCCACCTTGTCCACCACCCCATTGCAGGAAATAGCGGGCAATGGCACCATACTGCCATGCAACCAACTGCGTCCTCACACCCCGTTACTCTTACAGGCACATGCATTTCCTATTAATCTCCATATTTTACCCATTAGTGGTGCTGGCATCGTACTTGGCATCCAGTGGCTCAAGCAATTCGGGCCCATCATGACCAACTATGATACACTTGCAATTCTGGTACTATGATGAATCCGTCCCTCCAGTTGCAACGCCTGGTTCAAACCTATTCAGCTTCAGCTTTCTTCTACATTTCCATTTCCTCACATCCTTCATCCTTCTCAACACCTTCCCTCCATCATCCAATACATGCAATCACCTCCCTCCTACACAAACCCACCTTTTCCAAACACCTACTACCTACCCCTATCGAGAAACAACAACCACCAAATTCACCTCCTCCCAAACACTGAACCCGTCAATGTTAGACTGTATCGGTACCCTTACTTTCAGAAAGTTGAAATCAAGAAATAGTTCACTGAAGTGTCATCTGCCAAACTCATCCAACTTAGCCACAACCCGTTTTCTTCTCTGGTACTCTTGGTTAAGAAGAAGGATGGTAGCTAGCGATTCTGTGTGGACTACCGAGCTTCAAACGCACTAACAGTTAAGGACCATTTTTTGATGCCAAGGATTGACGAGTTATTGGATGAACTTAGTTCCGCTTCGTGATTCTTGAAGCTAGATTTACGGCAAGGATTTCATCAAATCCTCATGGAGAAACATGACACTGCGAAGACGGCCTTTCGCACCATCACATTCACTATGGGTATAGGTCATGCCCTTTGTCCTTTGTCATGCTCATACTTTCCAAGCCACCATGAATGAGTTATTGAAGTCATTCCTACGCAAATTTGTGACTGTCTTTTTCGACGACATTCTGGTCTTCAGTCCGACATTTGATGATCATCTCAAGCACCTCGCCTGTGTGTTTGACAGTCTTACTGAGGGACAATTTTTCCTTAAAGAATCTAAGTGCTCGTTTGCACAGCAACAACTTGAGTACTTGGGCCATATCATCTCAGCCAAAGGAGTAGCACCAAACCTTGCCAATATAAAGGAAATGGTGGAATGGCCAGTTCCCACCACCACCAATTCTTTAGGTGGGTTTCTCGGCCTAACTAGGTTCTATCAGAAGTTTATCAAGGGGTACGCCTCCATTGCCACACCATTGACAAACTTGCTTCAAAAGGATAATTTCCACTAGGGAGTGGATGCACAAACAACTTTCGACAGTCTCAAGCGAGCCATGACTCAAGCACCGGTATTGGCTTTACCGGATTTCTCTGCACCGTTTACACTAGAAACAGAAGCTTCAGGGACTGCCATGGGTGCCATTCTCAAGCAACATGCTCACCCGCTGGCCTTTTTCAGCAAGCATGTTTGCCCTCGTCTCCAACGAGCTTCTACATACGTCCGAGAGCTCCATGCTATTTCTTTTTATCTCTTCAAAAATAATTCTTATTATGTTTCAACAATTTTCAATTGCTATTTCTTTTTAATTTTAGTTTGCTTTTTATTTAAACACTCACTGAAAATTTTCAGTTTTTAAAGAAATTTATTTAATTATTAGTGTCTCCCTTTACAAAAAATAAATAAATAATGGAGAGCAACAAAAATAACTAATTTAAATTATGAAAGCGTACTTCAGTGCAATTCTTCTTTTCACTTCTTTTATATTATTGGTTTCTATTTACTGATTTTTTTCTCGAGTTTTTTTAAAAAAAACCTTTTATAATTCTATCTTAAATTTGAACGTGAATTAAGTGTTATGTAAAAATCTATTTTTTCAATTAAACTTTCTATTTAATTTGCATTCTAAGATATCAGACTCCTATATTAATTGTTCTAAGATATGAGACAAAAATCTCCTTTTATACCACATGCTTAATTTTCTTTTCTTTCTGCAGTTTCATGACTCAAAGGCGCAAAGATAAAAAAAAACAACGTCAAATGATATCTTTTAATTATAGGTGTCACGTAATTGAGTATAATTTGTCTTTAATGGTGAAGGTTTGGACATTATTATATACTAGTGAAAACACATGCGCTTTGGCGTCCATGTACCACATTTTTATTGTGTTAATTTTTTTTTATTTTGTGATATTTGATATATTATAATATTTATTTATTATGCATTGATGTTTTGGTTTAATGTATTTTTTTTCTAAATATATGTTTATACATATACATTTTTTTAACTTTGCATGCCTCTATAGCTTACGGTAACTGTTGATTGTAAAATTGTAAACATACATAAAAAGGATGAAAATAAATCCACCTAAAAAAGATTAAAATAAAATTAGATTGTCAATTCTAGGCAAGAAAGTAGCGTGTTTGCATAAAATATGCAATTGATTATGCAACAATTATACAATATATGTGCATATAACAATGTCCAAACTCCATTATTAAATAATTTCTTATAATAATATAGTTGTAAAGATGTAACATCCTCAAATTTTCTTATCCATTTATTTTTCTACACATGTAAAATTTCATTATTAAAGGTTAGATAGTGGAAATTTTGCATTGTATAATTTAATTATATGACTTTATGATTTAATTTATTCTTTGTATGATATTAATTGTATAAGTTCAGTGATAGTTATATTTTTTAGTGTAAATAATTTTATTTAGTTAGTTGGTAGAAATTTAGAAATTGTTTGAATAAAAATTCCATTTGAGCAAAATTGTATCACGCACTAAGTAATGGTGTAATTGAAATCTGTGTGAGAGTTTCTCTTTGTGATGATCACTCTGGGTACACATATTCTTAGGAAAATTAGCGCAACAATCTAAGCGATTAAGATAAGATTTATTAGTTTTGCTAAAAAGCAAATTTACCCATTTTTGAAAAATCCTATCCCTTCCATTTTTGGTAGTTTTGCAAAAAGCAAAACTACCCATTTGTGGTATAGCTTGGCACATTCAAATTGAGAGTCAAGGGGGTCATTCAAAGTGTCACAAAGCCTTGTCAATTAAAGCCTACAACATAGCTTATTGGTCTTTGTGACAAAAAATCTTTTGGAGCCTTTATCCCTTCATTTTGCACAAATTCAAACTTGAGGGAGTGGAGTTCAGTTGTGCTTCTTCTTCTTCTTCCAAGCTTGTTCCTAGTGCTCTTGAGCCTTTGATTCATCAAGCTTAGGTAAATGAGCTTCATTCTTCATCCTGGACTTGATTCCTCTTCATTCTCTTGTTCTAGCTTCTTTAATAACTGGAAATTGTCATTTTGTTTTACTGATAAGTGTCAAATTTCAGTTGTTTTGGGATTAAATTGTTAGCTCTAATCCTTTGATTGTAATAGTTTTTTTATAAACTACCCTTAAATCTAGTTGTATATATATATATATATATATATATATATATATATATATATATATATATATATATATATATATATTGTACATTTACTAATATTTTTGTTTAAATATGAAAGATTCATCCATGATTTCGTAGGTTTTGATGGTTGTTTGTTAGATTCAGAAATAAAGCTAAAAGGAAGGGCAAAATGGTCTTTTTATGAAGGTTTCTAACCCTAAATTCACCCAGGCTAGCATCTAGTTCGCCTGGGCTAAGATAACTTCAGCCCTAAACAACCAACTCGCCTGGACAAATTGGTGCCTTTAGCACTAAGTCACAAACTTGTCTGGGCGAGCTACAACTTGCCTGGGCCAATTTTTTTGCACTACATGGCTTTCTCTATAAATAGTTATGCTTGATTCTATTTGATCACTAGTGTCATGAAATTGGGTTTTAAGTGAGACTTGAAAGTAATATTAGAATTTCAACCAAATGATCTTTACTTTCTACGTTACGTTGCTAGGCACAGAGCATAATGTTTTAATTGCAAAAAACACAAGAATATAATTGTAATGCTAAGATATTTACTGTATATGCGAGAGATCGGTATTTAGTAAATGTTCTTAGGTTTCAAGTGCGAGGAATCAACTTGGGATAATTATGTGTGCAGCAGTAATGTTAGAAAATGGTTTATACATGGTAATCTTATTAAGATACTAAGGGTATGAACGATGAAATCCAATCCTATGTTTTCTTAAGTTAATTCAAGTCATTATTATTATTTTCGTAATTTACGTATTTCCGACGCATTAAATTTCATATTTTCCGTATTTTCGTTATTTTCGTAAATCTGTTATTTTTACTCTTTTTTTTACTTTAAGTTGTCTTTAGTTAATCAAACCAAAACCAACAACATTCGATTAATTTTGTACATAACTATTAAATTGATAGCCTTTATCCTAATGAATTAAGTAAATTCAAGTCCTTGTGGAGACAAACTCTTTTTATAAATGTGAAGCCTACAATGAAAATTGGTATGCTTGCCAAAAGTCTTAACATTTACTCATGAAAGGAAACTTTGAAAAACTGAAAATTCTTCACTCTCAACAAATTGAAGAATTTTCACAAAAGTTGCAAGTAAAACAAGTTTTAGGACCTTTAGTAAAATGAATTTTTTTCACAAATTTGGACTGTTACAATAGTATTGACTTTTTTTTATTAAATTTTTGCCTCAAAATTGAGTTTGTTAGGTTTGAAAATGTAGGGTAGCATATAAGATTTGCGAAAATCCAACTCCTAGGGCACCGAGAGCGCTAAAAATAAGTTAGGAACAAAATTGTGAAAACCTAAGTGACAGAGTGATTTTAAATAGTACATAACTTAACTTTGGAATCCATGTCTCTGTATAATTATCTTAGAACTATTTATTTTTTGGAATCACTAAGTTATTTACTATTATATGTCTAAGATAAATGCAAGATCTGAGGACTAATGTATATTCTGAAATTATGATGATTTTTTGTTGATAAAATTACTGAAATGTGTGTTTATATTTTATTATGATTATTGAATGATAAGACTGACAGAGTGTGAACTCTGACAATTATATCTAAGACATGCAGATTTATTTTCTAGAACATATGTATGTATGCATGTCATTTTATCTATATGCATTGTGGTTTGGGTTCGGGGGTGTTTAGCCCTCAACAAATTGTTTGTTATGTTTGGAAGATAGCTATAATTACAATCTTTATGTTGTTTGTTTGTTTATGTGGCAAGTGGTTTATACAACTTAAGGGATCACAATTGGTTCCCTGAGAGTAGTACGTAGAGCCTCGTCTGTCTTCCTTGTTTCTTGTTTGTACACGTTCAAGGATGTACATGGTAGGAGGACTGCACACACGATGTGGTGACATTATTCAAGATAGGGAGTAAAAAAACCATTGGTTTTATTTTCTTTTGAGAATGTGAGGTTGCGTTGAGTAAGTGGATGATGTACGTAGATACACTGGGTGTAGTCAGCGGAGAGGTTCGAAGAACCTATGGGAATTAACCAGTAGTGACTACCTGACTTGTGGTGTACTCATTTAGCGCGGGTAACTTACAGGTCTCACTTTGCTACTCCTGATGAGCTTCGAAAGATTAAAAATTTGAAAAACAAAACTACTTCTTTATATATTCCATCGAGCAATTAAAAAGTATCAAGTAATTTAACATAAAAGATATTAAAAAATATTGTTGTGAATAAACTTTCAAGAAAGAAATTAAGAAATCTATTTAATAGGTTCAACTTGGTTCCTTTATTTTTAAAAGTTTTAATGAGGTCCTTATTTTTTTTATAACATATTTAATTTGGTTCTCTTGTCTTCAAAAGTTTCAATTAATTTTTTAAAAAATTAATTCAATTTATTCATATTTTAAACCAAATTTAACTATACTTTTTAAAAATGTTTAAAGATAAGAGAATGAAATAAGATCAAATTAAATTCATTTTACATGATAGAAGACCAAATTGAAACTTTTAAAAATAAAGAAACCAAATTTAATTTATCTTAAAAAATAAGAGACCTAATTAAACCTATTAAAAAAAAGGGACCAAATTAAATATAATAAATAAATTAAGGAATAAGAAGAGTAATTTATTTAATATTTATAACTTTTTTTATATTTATTATATAATAGTCACATTTTTTTATACTCTAACCCAATAGTAAGATAAAAATATTTTAATTTCAGTGAAAAATGTGAAATAAAAATGTGTACATATAAAAGTGGCAACACATGTGTTTAAGCTATATTTATAACTTTTTTTATATATCTATGTATATAATAATCACATTTCTTTATACTATAGTCCAATAATAAGATAAATTGTATAAACTTTACCACAATAGAAATATGGACACGTAAGCGCGACAATACTTGTGTTTTCGCTAGTATATACATACATATATATAATATTATATGACATATTAAGTAATAAATTAATATAAAATTATGATAAAATTATTTGAGATTAGATTTTAAAATATTACCTCTGATCCTATATATAAAGAATAAAAGAATTTTTTGTCCTAATTATAAAAAATGTATGTCTACTTTATTGTTAAATTTTCTTTTTACCCCTAGTTAATTGTGTTCATTTTTTATGAAAATTAGTGCATTTTTTGAGCTATCAACAAAATAAGATATACACATTGGTTGAGTTTTAAAAGTAATTACCTTTTACACCATTTTATGTATGGGTAGTCTTGGAATAAATTAAAATTTATGATAAAATAATGAATCTAATCACTGGTATGATGAATTAGGTAATTCTTATATATAGGACCCGATGTGTCATAAGATTATGAGAATAATGCTCCTACACTAGCAGTGTACATAGACAATCAATCACATTCTTCTGTGTTGTTTACGCGAAGAGGCATCCTCGTATGGTAACCCCGTTGGCTAGAACTAATATAAAGTCTTGTTGGTATAGGGTGTGGGTACGTCTGATATGGCCAGAGGGGGCAACTGGTGCGGAGTCATTAGGAGCCAACGATGATTTCTGCTTTATAGTCATTATTAGTTCATGCATTTGTGCTTTTGCTGTGTTCACTACTCTGTTATAGGGCCCAAGGAGGATGAAACTACTTGTGTCATCCAAAGGGAGTGCCCTCCCTTAATATTAATAAAATTTGAGTTTCCTGTTCAAAAAAACAAAAGAAAAGAGGGGTGCCTCTTGAAGAATTTGAGCTCATGAATTCAGCCATATGACGGTACATTGATATCTGTATACTTGTCTTGAAGCAAGTTTTTCATCCAAGTACTAAGTTACGCCCCATAAGAAGGAGATTTTACTTTATTTATGCATTTATGGTGTATATATATTTATGTTGTTGAGTAGTAAGACACACACTCAGACTTTGTCTCATTAGTTTAAGTTTTATGTTTCAAATTGAAAAGGTTAAGGTGCCTCTTGGCTGCAACCATGAAAACTTTTTGCTATAATATTTACATTCTGCTCCATCTTTGAAGAAACATCAATTTGATGATTGTTTAGGATTTATATACAGGAACCTCTCATGTTTTTGGCTTGGTCCCATAGATGTAAACCCTGTTATTAGTTTGTTTGAAAAACTTGTATAGCCTCTCATATACTTCATATTAGGAGACATTAGAAAGTTTTGTATTGCTATCAAGCAACGGAAATATAATATTACATGTATACTCTGTCTCTGTCCAGAAGTGGTAATATAGTTATAGTCATATATATCTTTTAGGGAGTTATAATATATATTTTATATTTTTTATATAAGATTTAAAGTATTAATACAATAATAAATTTTATTTTTTAAATATGAATATACACTACTAGAAAGTAGAAATGCATTAATTATAGACCAATCTAGATCGAAAATATTCAATTACTATAAAGATTGATTTAGAGACTGAAAAAGTTAGCCTAGATATCTAATGGTCATTGAAAAATTATTTATTAAAGACTAATTTTTTGGTTTCTAATCGAAATGTAACTAGAGACTATTTTTTTACTAATAATCATAAAATCTTATTATTTTTTTAATAAGAGAGTCTATTTTTACCTTTTATTGATATATAAATATTAACAACATGTTGGGATATGGATAATAAATAATATTATTCTTTAAGTATATGATTAATGATTCAATTTTAGTCCGTAGTATAGAAAAATATATCTAGAAAAAAATTATCCTCTTAAATAGATTTCAATAATATCATGAGTTCACCAAAAATAGATTCATTAGGTACATCACATAAATAGTATTTTAATTAAATGAAAAATAAAGACGTAAACAACATTATGTCTCTTGCACATTTTATGCTATCCTTTTCCTGTTTCATCTTTCTTATTCTTCTTATCTTCCTCACTCTTTAATCCCCAATCCCCATAATAACACTCTCTTACACTTAAAGACATAACTCAACCATACTCTTTGTTAACATTGACATTTTTCGATTATTGAAAAATGATATTTGACGAAGTATTAAAAAAGTCTTTTAATAGACTATTTTGACTAAGTGTTAAAATATAGTCTTTTGACATGATGTACGGTGACATAAGAAATGAAGATTTAGAAAGCAACAAGACATGAAAAACATCAAGATACTAGAAGATGTCAACGGAAGAGATTGAAAATACAAGTCATCAAGGATGAAGATCAAAGACAGTCATCGCCGGTGAAGATGACGACATGAAGTTATTTGAGAAGTTACAAGTAATTAGAAATTATTGTCTATAAATACTAGTTTGTACCATTGTAATGGAGGTTGAAACATGTATATCCTCATATCATCTTAAGTCCACACGACGTTTACTGATTGACAAATTAGGACAATATTTTCAACCAACATTTCAATTCCAAACTTTATTTTCCTCTAAATCTTTTTACTTTTTTCAATCTCCATTTTTTCTCCAAACTTTTACTATTTCAATCCTTAATTATTATTATCGAAATTGCTATCAAAATTTCTATTAGAACAATTATTAAAAATATTATTAGAATTATCATTGGAGTCAATATTGTCGAAATTCATCACTCTTTTGTTTATAATTTGTTTCAATAATTGATCTTTGAAATTGATAGTTAAATACACATACCCATGACGAAGGGCCTATCAAGAGGATAAGAGACCTCTAAAGGAAGAATTATCTGTTTTCTCGAATATATCTTTCAGATTATGTTTGTTAATGAAAATAAAAGCAAACTTCACTGTTAACAAAATGACGCACTAGGTAAGGGCCCCAAAAAATAGGTAACATGTGTTAAATTTTTAGTTATGACCATTAGTTATTGCCCAACATTGTTACATTCCAAATTTCTTTTATCTATATTCTTAGTTGTCAATATGATTAAATAGAAGGCATTGGAAGGATAGATTTTTTCATGCTTTTGATATTACCAAAGACCATATTTTCTTTTCTTTTAATGGCCAATGATTTTTTTTTTATTAATAACCATTCATGATAAAAAAAAAATTGAAAACGCCAATGATCGGCGGATTGCATGTCATTGAAATATAATTAGACATGACTTGAGTTTGAATGGTTTAATAAAAATATTTTAAAATTAAGACTTACAAAGAAGTATGGAAAAGTATGTTTCAAAATAAAAATAAAAAATGAAAGTGTACCGGTTAATTGGTTATGAGTAATTATTCTTGTTATACTTTAAAATTAGTTATCCTTTTCTTGCTCTTTTCAATAAGGGACAGTTAAAAAAATGTCAGTTTTCAAATGTGGAAATTTCAATTGTCGTTTAAAATTAAAGCGACATTAAAAGAAAAAGAAAAAAATGAAATATCATTTTTGAATCCGCGGGAAATCACAATTGACGTTGAATGATTTTGAAATTCATTTCTCAATATGTTGATCATTATGGTTGATTGAAGATCAAAATCCGATGCCCATGCAACATGATGCCCATGCAACATGTTATTTTGCACTTGTTAGTGATTATGGCAAAAGGGTATATATATAACCGTTTGATCTTGAAACCGTTAAAAATGATTGCCAAAATTGATAATGTGACATGAATAAGATAGAAAGTAAAACATTTTATTGATATTCAAACTAAACAAATAAGAAGCCTTCAATTCGAATGTTATCGAATTTACCACTAGATTACTAGAGGATGATAAAGCATGGCTATTTCCTTAAAAAAATGGAATTACATATGTAGTCGATGTCAAAGCCTTGTAAAAAATACCAAGCATGCAGATTCAATGTGTTATTTTGGTTGAAGCTTGAAAAAATTAAAATGAACCTCAAAGCTTGGTTTAAATCCAAAATTCATTAAATTTTGAATTAATTCTACTCAAAAGAGATTTTAGTATTTATATTTTTCATTTCAATCAAAAGATAAATACCTGGGTTTAGGTAAACATTGACATTTTTTCAATTATCTAAAAATAATCTTAGACGAAATATTGAGAAATAGTTTTTTAATAAATTAATTTGACTAAGTCTCAAAATATAATCATCTAACTAATTCTACAGCCAAAGAATAAATGAGAAAATTTATAAAACATCAAGTCAAGACAATAAAAGATATCAATGGAAGAGATTGAAGATATAATTCAACAAGGGTGATGACCACCCCGACCACCTTTACGGTGAGGGGCCCTACGGAATGGCACTTCAAATCAGGATAAAGAAAGCATGGAGGTTACGAAACCTTCCACTTCTGATCCAAATAAGAAGGCCAAAATGTCTCCTTGTAGATTAATCGGCCACCCATCTATGGCAGATTTTAAATCATAAGATGAGATATGTTCCGCTCCAACCAAAAGGTCTAAGGGTGAGACTTGATTATCAGTCCCATCCATGGCTAGTTAGAAATTATTATTTATAATTACTAATTTGTACCATTGTAATGAAGGTTGAAATATATAACACATTCATATCTTCTTAAGTTCACACCATGTTTACGGGTTAACTGGTTAGAATAATATTTTCAACCAACTTATTATTTCTAGTTTTCATTTTTCTCTAAATCATTTTACTTTTTTTAATTTTTATTTCTTCAAACTTTTACTATTCAAATTCCTACTTATTATTATCAAAATAACTATCAAAATTTCTATTAGAATTATTATCAAAATTATATTGGAATTATCATTAGAATCAATATTATCAAAATTGATCACTCTTTTACTTATAATTTATTTCCATGATTGATCTTTGATATTAAAAGAAGTTTAACATATAAACTCATCATAAATGGAAAATAAAACGCATTTAAAGGAAGAATTGTCCCCTTCCTTATAGATTATGCTTGTTATAAAAAACAAGGGTAAATTTTACCATTAATACTCACCAAATAAGAAATAAGAAAGCAGGAAATTAACAAACACCTAAAAAGTTGCTATTTCAAAATATAAGAAAGCAGGGGAATTAGATCGTGATTGAAGTAGAGAGAACAAAACAGAAATTTGAATATCTATATAGATAATTCCAACAAAAATTTGAATAAAGAATAAGGGCTAATCCTCGATGAATCCAATCATAAGGAACAAAACATACTTCATGCGATTATTCTGGTTGTTCATGAAAACCGTTATCCATGATAGAATATCGAATCAATAATTACCTTTATGGAACCAGCAACCATGGCTATAAAAAACTCCCTTTGGCATCGTAGTTTCAATTTTTGCTTTCGCTGTGCTGGAGGCGGCGTTAACCGGAATGACGGAGGTAGCGGCGTTACGCGTTAGTCAAAAGGTGCAAAACTCGGAACGTGCAACTGCAATGGTCGTGATGTTGTTTCCGTTTTTCTTTTTCTTTTTCTTTTTTATTTAATTAAAACATTATTATGTGAGAAGGCAAAATAGAATTATGTGAAACATGTTTCAATTTTTTTTTTTAACATTTTTAACATACATTTATAAATATACTTATAAACATACGGATGAATAATATAGACACATATCTATAAATATATATTTAAAATAAAAAGAGAGTATAAATATATTAAAACTTGTAAATTGTAATCTTAAGATGGGTGCAAGACACAAATTATTACACTAATAAGAGTAAAAATGTGAAAAACAAAAATGATCTTCAAAGTTATAAAAAAAACATGAACTAAAATCACTATATTATGACAAAAAAACATTTCACTAATATTTGGGACTAAAAAATATAATTTTTATTTGTCTTAACACAAATTTTAATTTAAAAATTAGAGAAAGGCTTTATCTTAATAGGTTTGGATGACACGTGTTGAAACAAAATCAATTTTAATTTGATTCAGTTACAAATTAAATTTAAATATTAACATATTTATTGTTCATTAAAAAATATAATTCAATTAAAAATTGTGAATATTTAAATCAGACCTTTAGGATCTTTTATAACCCAAGCTTTTATAATTGGATTTTCTTATATTTTAAACATTTTTAATGATTTAGAATGTATTTAAAAATATATTTGTAAATTTAATTTATTCTAAAGTATTTAAAATAAAATGTTTTTAGTATATTTTTTAGATATTAATTTTGTTATAATTAAATTTGCAATAAGAAAAACTTAAATATATTTTCATATATAATTTTTTAATAATTACTGAATTTGTCTGTTATTAGTTAATTATAAATAATCCAACAATTAAATATTCAATTCTAATTATTATAAATCAATTATATGTAACTAAGATTGTGATCTTCTCGATTTGATTGTTTCTTAATTATTTGAATCGAATTTAGTTTTCATTTCAAATTCCAAATGTATTTTTTATCCATCCTTTATATGTTTTGTTTCTTTTCTTCTTTCTTTGTCTAACTTTTATTGGCATTCCTTTTGTTGAGTCTCTTTCATTTTGCACTTTTTTTTTCTGCATTATTTTCTTTTTTTTTTTTTTTTCCAATTTCACGTGTTTGACAAATGATCTCTTCCTCAGTTAATGATTTCTCTCTATTTCCATTTGTCACATGGTACTTCAAAATGTTTTATGGAATTATGGGTCATCCTTTACCATAATGTTAAAATTGATTTTGAACCAAATCTAGTGATTAGGGTTATAAATGACATTGATTTTGTACTAAAGTTTATTATGGATAAAAATATATAATTTAATGGGTATTTTCATCTAAGAGTAAAATAAATCAACTTTTATTCTATTTGCTTATTAACAAGGCATGAGTAGGTAATAATCAAACTTACTAATACTTGTAATTTGTAATTATTTAAATAACTTTAGTTATATATAAGTTAAGTTGTTCTGATATAATTTTAGTATAAATATAAAGAATTAAAATTATTTATTTTTATTTTAAATATATGTTTTAAAAGTATTTGTTCTAGTATATTAATATGCTTTAAATTTGTTTGTTTGTTTTTAATTTAATTTATTTTTTGTTTTAATTTTTAACTTCACCTATGAATATACTTGCATAAATACTCACACATGCATATGCACACATACACGCACATGCACGGACATATAGACATATATAATTATATATTTAAAATAAAAAATACATTACAAATATATTAAAAATTATAATAATATAAGAATTTGTAAATTGTAAATGTAATACCCATCTAAAGCACAACTTATTACATGAGTAAGTGTAAAAATGTGAAAAAAATGAAACTCAAAGTTATCACAACATGAACCAACATCACTATACTAAGACAAAAAAACATTTTATGAATTTTAGGAACTAAAAAATATATTTTTTGTTTGTTGAATACAAATTTTTATTTAACACACTAGAAAAAGGTTTATCCTAGTTTTGAATCTATAATATTAAATTTGAGAATTCAAAAATAGATTTAGATGACACGTGTCGAAACCGGGTAGCTTCTCAAGGTTTGAAAGACATGTGTTATCATCATTTAGTGGTTTGTAGTAAGTTAGTTCGGTTGCAAACTAAATTTAACTATTAATAACTTTATTGATCATTAAAAAAATATAATTCTGTGAATATTCAAATCAAATCGTTAAGATGTTTAGTATCTTAAGCTTTTATAACAACATTTTCTTATATTTTAAACTTTTTATGATTTAGAATGTATTTGAAAATATGCTTGTAAATTTAATTTATTCTTAAATATTCAAAATAAATCAAACAGTTAAGATCTTTTGTAACTTAAGCTTTCATAAAAGTATTTTCTTATATTTTAAAATATTTTATGATTTAGATATTAATTTTGTTAAGATTAAATTTACAATAAGAAAAATTTAAATATATTTTCATATATAAATATTTAATAATTAATTAATAAAATTGATTAGTATTTCAAATTTACATGTTATGAGTCAATTATAGGTAATCCAAGAATTAAATATTCAATTCTAATTATTCTAAATCAATTATATGTAATTAAGATTGTCCATTTTTTTGGTTTAATTATTTATGAAGTATTTGAATTGAATTTAGTTTTCATTTTAAATTTCAAATGTATTCTTTATTCTTCCTTTTATATGCTTTGCTTCCTTTCCCCTTTCAACTGTTTAACTTTTCTTGTCCTTCCTTTCCCCTTTCAACTGTTTTTTTTTTTCAATTTCACCGGTGTAGCGAAAGGTGTTCTCCTTTGGTAGCAATTTCTTTCTCTTTTCATTTGTCGCATGCTACTTCAAAGAAAAATGTTTTATGCATCCTCCTCTTTAAAATTGATCTCTTATGTTGTTATGTTGAAGACAATGGATATTATGCGATAGTGAGAATGCATGGAACAAAACAAATGATTATGATTATGAATGATGTTGATTATGGTTTTTAATTAAAAATATTATTTTGTTTGTGAATCCTCAACTTTTGTTTGATGCATCTTTTAATTTGGATCATAAGTATGATGATTCGACCAAGATGACAGAAAAATATGTACTAAAATTTATTATGAGTTATAAACATATAGTTTAATGGGTATTGAAATGACTTAACTTGTCAGGATTGGAACTTAGCTAGTTTAAATTTGAAATTTAGAAAATAAAAATTTGTTTACTCAAAGTTAGATAAAATTACAAATATATATTTTTTTCTGACAATCGCAAACTTATATTTCAATTCATAAAGTATGAAACTTGTAAAACAAAAATGATTGGCAAACATGTGTTCAAGTAGTGAAGAAACATATAGGTTGGCCACATGAAATGACCTCGTAAGCAAGTAATTAATCGAAAATTTATATAATAACCTTTAAACTCTCAAAACAAATATTAAAGTCATAAATCAACATGGACATGCAGACGAGTACGAATTTCATAAAGAATCAATTTAATTTTGAGATAAAACTTGAAATGTCATTGTCTATCAATACTTGCTACACATTTTCTAAGGGCATTAGGATAGGGAATAAATAAGAGTCACATGTATTGAAGGAAAAGTTCCATGCATGTTAAAACTCTAGGGAGTATAAATATGACATGTTTAATTACGTGACCAAATTCTTTGATAATCATTAGATATAATACATTCCTCCAATTAACTAACTAGTTCCAACCCAACAAACCATTACTGATAATAAACTTCACCCATCCCAGTCACCTATCAAAAGTAGCACAAATATAATAACTGAGGTGTCTATCCTAGGATTCTTCTTCTTCTTCTTCTTCTATCCAGGTACTCGTAACCAAGGGTATCTTGACACGAAATGTCTTCACATGTGATATCTCATCTTCCTAGTCACCTCGAGCCTTTTGTCTTCTACATCTAGGAGTGGTCTTCTTGGCACGCTACTTATCTATCCATTGCTTGCAATCAAACAAGGCCACAATCAAGAAACAAAAAGTAGGGGGGGTGACAATATGTTATTCGCCTCAAATAGCAATTCCCTCACATACCACATGATTCAAAATGCAAGTATTATACTACTAACTATGACAATATGCTTATCACACTTCTTCATCAATCATATAGATAACTCAAATCCCTTCTTGAATTGAACTTGTACCAAGCAATAAACATTAATTACTCATAGGAAATAGGCAGGTAGTACCATCACCTCAAGTAATTATACCACTAGAGTGAGATCCAAATACAGAATACCATTATCTATTAAAATCATAATTATTCGAGCACCATTAATTCCTTACCAACCATAACATGGAATCTTCTACAAATCCAAATATAGATTGCCAAGCTCTCCATATCGGGCGAACAATTCATTCTATAACCAATGGGGCTCCGTGGAATCTTCTACGGAAGGACCTCACCACATTGGCCCATACATGGAGCATCCTAAGTGTAGAAGCATATATGCTATGAAGTTTTGATGATGCCAAAGATAAGCGCTTCTCAAGTTTAATCCAAGTCAAGAACTCAGAAATTCAAGAAAAATGATGAACTTAGTCCCTAGAACTTAGAATGCATTCCTCAATTGATGATGCACAAGTTTGGCCAAAGGATATCTTACAAAAGCATTTTGTGATTTCAAATATATGGTATTTTCTCTCTGGTAATCGATTACCAGAGGACGTAATCTATTACTAGTGGTCAAATTCATTTCTGAAACAAATTTGCAAATTTTGAATTTAAAATTTAAAGCTTGTAATTGATTACACAAAGCTTGTAATCGATTACTAGAAGTTTTAAACGTTTTATAACAACCTTTAGAAATTTGAATTTAAATTTTAAAGCCTGTAATTGATTACAACTTGTGTGTAATTGATTACCAACATGAGAATTCAAATTTCAAGTCTGAAGAGTCACAACTCTTCAGAAATTAACTGTGTAATCGATTACAACAGTTATGTAATCGATTACCAATAAGGAATTTTCGAAAATAACTCCCAAGAGTCACAACTGTTCAAATTTTTTTTGAATGGTCATCAATGGCCTATAAATCAATTACCAGACATGAAAATTCAAATTTCAAGTCTGAAGAGTCACAACTCTTTAGAAACTAATTGTGTAATCGATTACAACAATTATGTAATCGATTACCAGTAAGGAATTTTCGAAAATAACTCCCAAGAGTCACAACTATTCAAGAAGTTTTTGAATGGTCATCAATGGCCTATAAATAGGTGACTTGGGACATGAAATTCCTTAGAGTTTTTCTGAACAACATTGTTTTATCCTCTCAAAACAAAATTGTCTTATAACTCTCAAAATATTCCTTGGCCAAAACACTTGCACATTCAATAAGGAATCTTGAGTGATCTTTCACTGTAACATCCTTATCTTAAAGAGAGAAAATTCTTCTTATTATTATTCGAAGAAATCTAATTAAGAGACTCTTAAGTTGTAAGGTTATCTGAACACAAGGAAAGGGTTGTCCATGTGTGGTTCAAACTTTGTAAAAGGCTTTTTACAAGATAGTGGAAATCTCAAACGGATTGCTTGGGGACTGGACATAGGCACAGAGCGTGATCAAACCAGTATAAAAACTGAGTTTGCATTCTCTCTTTCCTTAAACTTCTTTTATTTATTGCAGTTTATATTTTACTTTAAAGAAATTTATTTTGAATTGTTCTTGAAATAATTCATAATTAGGGTTTCATTATTAATTAAAAAGAGAGTTAAATTTTAATTGGGGATAGTTTGGTATCTTAATTCAACCCTCCTTTCTTAAGATACTGAGGCCACTTGTCTAACAAGTGGTATCAGAGCTTTATTCTTGTATAAAGTTTAGAAGCTTCAAGAATAATGGCCTCATCAAACTATTTATTTCCCGAAGGGAATTCTATAAATAGGCCTCCCATTTTTAATGGCGTGGGTTACCATTATTGGAAAACCTACATGCAAATATTTATAGAGGTTATAGATCTGAATATCTGGGAAGCCATAGAGATCGAGCCTTACATTCCCACTATGGTGGCAGGAAATACAACCATAGAGAAACCTAGGGAAGAATGGAGTGAGGAGGAAAAGAGATTAGTTCAATACAATTTAAAAGCCAAACATATAATTACATCTGCGTTAGGAATGGATGAGTACTTTAGGGTATCAAATTGTAAAAGTGCAAAAGATATGTAGGATACCCTACAGGTAACACATGAAGGTACAATAGATGTAAAAAGATCTAGGATAAATACATTGACTCATGAATATGAATTATTTAGAATGAATCCAAATGAAAGCATACAGGATATGCAAAAGAGGTTCACACACATAATTAATCATCTTGCATCTTTAGGAAAAATATTTCCAAATGAAGATCTTATCAATAAAGTTTTGAGATGCTTAAGCAGGGAATGATAACCCAAGGTAATAGCCATTACTGAATCACGAGATCTATCTAACATGTCTTTTGCTACTTTGTTTGGAAAGTTACAGGAACATGAAATGGAATTGATAAGATTAAATCAACATGAGGAGAATGATAAGAAAAAGAAAGGAAATGCTCTTAAAGCTTTATCATAAACACAAGAAGGAAGTGATAAGGAGGATTCAATTGAACTAGACGAAGATTATGATCTTAGTCTATTTGTAAAAAGATTCAACAAATTTTTGAGAGTAAGAGGAAATCAAAGAATATCAAATTTTAGATCAAAGAAAAGGGAAAAAGATTCATCCTCTACTCCAAGATGTTATGAATGCAATCAACCTGGACATCTGAGGGTTGATTGTCCAATGTTCAAGAAAAGAATAGAGAAAGGACATGGCACTTCTACATGTTATTTTAAGAAAAATAGCAATAATATTAAAATGATATGGGTCCCAAAAGGATCTTATATTGAAACTAACACACAAGGACCCAAGGAAATTTGGGTACCTAAGTCATAAACTTGCTCATATAGGTTTTCTTGAAGAAGAGTTGGTACATAGATAACGGATGCTATAAACACATGACGAGAGATACATCAAAATTCACTCATATTTTCCCAAGAAAAGCGGACATGTGACTTATGGCGACAACAATAAAGGTAGAATTCTTGGAGTTGGAAAAATAGGTACGAATTCATCTACCTCCATTGAAAATGTTCTAGTTGTTGAAGGTCTTAAGCACAGTTTGCTAAGTGTCAGTCAATTATGTGATAAAGGCTATCTAGTATAATTTGATTCTCATAAATGTGTTATTGAAAATGAGCATGATAGGAATATAAAGCATATAGGTTATAGAACAAATAATGTTTACATGATAGATTTAAATCAAAAACAAAACCAAGATCAATGTTTTCTTAGTAAAGATGATGATCCATGGTTATGGCATAGAAGGATTGCCCATATAAATATGGAACATCTAAATAAACTAATTTCAAAAGATTTAGTTATAGGTTTACCAAAACTCAAATTTGAAAAAGATAGATTATGTGATGCATGTCAGAAAGGAAAACAAGTAAGAGTTTCTTTTAAATCTAAGAATATTGTGTCAACAACTCAACCCTTACAACTATTACATATGAATCTTTTTGGTCCTTCTAGAACTATGAGTTTTGGAGGAAACTATTATGCTCTTGTTATTGTTGATGATTACTCTAGATATACATGGACATTATTTCTTACTCATAAAAGTGATGCATTTCATGCATTCAAGAAACTTGCTAAAGTTATTCAAAATAAGAAAAATCTTAAAATTGCATCTATCAAGAGTGATCATGGAGGAGAATTTGAAAACAAAGATTTTGAATAATTTTGTGATGAACATGGCATTGAGCATAATTTTTCAGCACCCAGAACTCCTCAACAAAATGGAGTTGTTGAGAGGAAAAATAGATCCTTAGAAGAAATTGCTAGAACATTATTAAATGATACTTTTCTTCCAAAATATTTATGGGCTGAAGCCGTAAATATTGCATGTTATATCATGAATAGAGCTTTAATAAGACCAATCTTGAAGAAAACTCCATGAGTTATTTAATGGAAGAAAACCTAACATTTCACATCTTCATGTATTTGGATGTAAATGTTTTGTGCTAAACAATGGTAAAGACAATTTAGGAAAATTTGATGTTAAATCTGATGAGGGAATTTTTCTTGGCTATTCATTACAAAGTAAAGAATTTAGAATATATAACAAAAGAACTATGATTATTGAAGAATCCATTCATGTTTCTTTTGATGAATCTAATGCTATTTTTCCAAGAAAAGATGTATTAGATGATATTTCAGAATCATTAGAAGAAATGCATATTCATGGAGAAGATCACAAAGGTAAAGAAGATGAAAATAATGAATATTTTCACATTGGTGAAATTAAAGCAAATGCTGATCTTCCAAGTGAATGGAGAGCTTCTAGATATCATCCTCTTAATAACATCATTAGTGATATATCAAAAGAGGTAACCACTAGACATTCTCTCAAAGATATATGCAATAATATGGCTTTTGTTTCTATGATTGAACCTAAAAATTTGAAAGAATCCATAATTGATGAACATTGGATAATAGCTATGCAGGAAGAACTAAACCAATTTAAAAGAAATAATGTTTGGGAACTAGTTGAGAAACCAAAAAATTACCTTGTTATATGAATAAAATGGGTATTCAGAAATAAGTTAGATGAAAATGGCATAGTTATTAGAAACAAGGCTAGGTTAGTAGCCAAAGGATACAATTAGGAAGATGGGATAGACTATGAGGAAACATATGCTCCAGTTGCTAGATTAGAAGTCATAAGAATGTTATTAGCCTATGCATCCATAATGGATTTTAAACTTTATCAGATGGATGTGAAGAGTGCTTTTTTAAATGGCTTTATCCAAGAGGAAGTATATGTAGATCAACCCCCTGGTTTTGAAAATTCAGATAAGCCTAATCACGTTTTTAAATTAAAAAAAGCTTTATATGGCTTAAAGCAAGCTCCTAGGGCTTGGTATGGGCATCTAAGTAAGTTCTTTTTAGAAAAGGATTTCTCTAGAGGTAAAGTGAATACTACTCTTTTCATTAAGAAGAAATTAAATGATATTTTATTAGTTCAAATCTACATTGATGATATTATCTTTGGATCTACTAATGATTCTTTATGCAAAGAATTTTCTCAAGACATGCAAAGTGAGTTTGAAATGTCAATGATGAGAGAACTAAATTTCTTTCTTGGGTTGCAAATCAAGCAAACCAAGAATGGACTTTTTGTCAATCAATTAAAGTATTGCAAGGAATTGATTCACAGATTTGGGATGGAGAATGCTAAGCATATGGCTACACCAATGAGTACTGCTTGCTATTTGGATAAAGATGAAACCGGTCAGTCAATATACATTAAGCAATATCGAGGTATGAACGAATCACTTCTTTATTTATCTGCTAGCATATCAGATATAATGTTTAGTGTGTGTATATGTGCTAGATTTCAATTAAATCCCAAACAATCACATCTTAGTGTCGTTAAGAGAATTATAAGATATATGTTAGGCACTATGAACATAGGTTTATGGTATCCTAAAAATTCCACATGCAATTTAATAGGATATTCAGATTCTGACTTTTCCGTTTCTAAAAATAATAGAAAGAACACCATTGGAACTTATCATTTCATTGGATTAGCTCTAGTTTCTTGGCATAGTAAGAAACAGAATAGTATTGTTTTATCTATTGCAGAAGCAAAATACATTTCTGCTTGCAGTTGTTGTGCCCAAATTCTTTGGATGAAGCAACAACTTTCTCATTATGGAATATTACTTGATCATATTCCTATAAGATGTGATAACACGAGTGCTATAAATCTATCTAAGAACCCTATTCAGCACTCAAGAACCAAACACATAGAAATACAACATCATTTCTTGAGAGATCGTGTTCAAAAGGGAGATTGTGTTCTAGAATTTGTTGATACAAAGAATTAGTTAGTTGATATATTTACAAAACCTCTCCCTAAAGAAATATTCTTTGTTATTAGGAGAGAATTAGGTATTTTAGATATCAATGATCTAGACAATAGGTAACTCAAATTGAGTTTTATCCTCTTTATGATCAATATATTGTCTATAAGTCTAGTAGCTTGTGTTATTAATATTTATATTAACTATTGTTTATCATATAATAATTGTCCTTCATTACCTTTGTTTGAATTTTTTTTAATAATAGGAATAGAATTTATTATGTATAGTTAATTAATTATTAAATTGATTAGATTTGTTTGTGATTGATGATTGTTGATTGAATGTGTTTGCTTATGTTTGTGATTGAATGTGTTTGATTGTGCTTGTTGATTTGAATGCATATGATTGTGGTTGATTATCATAGTTAGGTGTGTATTTGACTTAAAAATAGTTAACTTTTTAGTGAAAAAGCCTTATTTAAGGGTCTGGTAATCGATTACATTAGAACAACAAGGCTGTAATCGATTACCAGTAAGCACCATTAGTTACAGGTTACTCCTGTAATCGATTATGATGACTTGTAATCAATTACAAGGCGTCCCTGTCTATAAATATTTGCGTTTTCACAGAACCCTCATCCCCCTTTCTTGTGTGACGACACCCCCTGCTTCCAAATCTTCAAATCTTCGTATCTCACTCATTTCTTAACCAAATCACTTCAAACAAAGCCCAATCTTCATCTTTTTCAATTCTCTTCCAAACTCACCGATCAAAATCATCTGAAACATCTTCAAATGGCAGAATCATCCAAGAAGCAAAAAGGATCTTTCTCCACCACCACCGCTACTGGCCACCGCCGCCAAGGAACTTCTGGAGACCCACCCACACCAGTTCCATCCTCTCTTTCATCTCCTTGATCATCTACATTATTCTCCTCAGATGATCAGCGTCAAAGGTACTATTCTCAATTCTGTAATAGAGTCATTCTAGACCCTATGTACCTTGACCTTGAATTTTTTGATGGTGAAACATTTGATTGTTACCAAGTGTTTCAAAATTCTGCTTTGATTGATTTCATGTCTCAAAAATTGCCCTACTTTCTTGAATTAGTTAATGTTTTCTATACTAATTTGAAAATTCAGGATGGTATCTTTACTTTGAGGTGCATAATATTCCCATTGTTATTGATCAGTCCTTGTTCTATTATTTGACTAAACTGCCCAGTAAAGGTGTTCCTTTTGAGGGCACCCTTGTTGATGACTGGAAATTTGATTATTCTAGTCATGATGCTCGCAGAATGGTCTGCAATGACCAGGCTGGTATAACCGAAAGATTACTTGTTGGGTCATTAACTTTCGATTGTCGCATCATGCATTATATCATTGTTCGTATTTTGCTTCCCCGGTCTTCAAACCTTGCCCAAGCCTCTGAGGAGAATTTGATTCTGATATGGGCTTTTCAAACTGGTCATCAGATCGACTGGGCCCATCTAGTTCGGTACCGGATGCATAAGGCATTATGGGCCAATGCACCTCTGCCTTATCCCCACCTTGTTACTCTTTTTCTTCATCATTTCAATATTCCTTTGGATGATGAACCATTTGTCAAGGTAAAGAGGTCTTTCTCTATTAGTGCTGGTGCGGTTGCCTCCTTTGGTTTCCGAAGGGATGTTGATGGTCAGTGGGTTCGCAAACAGGACTTGCCACCGCCTATTCCCGATGAACGTACCCCATCTCCTCCACCACAAAGGGTTGATTCTACTTCTCTTCTGATTGAAGTACTCACAGAGCTCCGCGACCTTTGAGCTTTTGTGAGTGAATGCTTCGATGCCATGGACACCAGGATTACTAGGCTTGAAGATGATATGAGCTTCATCAAGCATTACTTCGATCCCCCGGCCGACTTAGTTATCTTTCTTCTATTTTATTTCCTTAGGCTTTATGGTTATTTCTTTCGCCTTGTATTTTGGCTTTTATTGCTTAGTACTTTTGTTATGATTGTCTTGGATATTTACCATTCTGTTTTGGTTTGTGTTTGGTTATTTTAGATTGTGTTTTGGATGTTTAAGACTTTCTTGGTTTATTTTATGGATTGAATCAGTGTATGGTTATGTTGTTCTCTGATTTTAATGTTGCTTTAGTTTTTTCCTCTAGACGTTTTTGGCTTTTCGATGTTGCCAAAGAGGGAGAGAACTTAAGGGGTAGAATTTATCATGAACTTAGGCATAAATTCTAATCTTAAGGGGGATTAAGGGTTGTGAGCACGCGTTATCAATTGTATATCATTTATCTTGATTTCAGATTATTGCCATCATTAAAAAGGGGAGATTGTAGAAGCATATATGCTATGAAGTTTTGATGACGCTAAAGATAAGCGCTTCTCAAGTTTAATGCAAGTCAAGAACTCAGAAATTCAAGAAAAATGATGAACTTAGTCCCTAGAATCTTAGAAAGCATTCCTTAATTGATGATGCATAGGTTGGACACCATGGAAATGCGAGAACAAGTGTAGATCTAAGTTTTGATCATTTTATTTTTTTGAATCTAATCTAAACAACACCAAACCACTAGACAATGGAGGAGATACATGGAGAAGACGATGAACAAAAAGAAATTAAAGTGAATTGACCGAACAAAAGATAGAGTAAGCAAAAGATCACCTAGATGAAGATACTCTGATACCACATAATGTAGCTCCATGTAGAACTTGTAGGCCTTGGATATCCTTCATCAATGGAGTCCTTTGCTTCTTGAAGATCAGTGGTAGTGGAATGGAGACAGAGGAAAGGTGATTGGAGACCCCACTTCAAGGAGAAGTGTAGAAGCAAGCTTCATGATGTTGAATGAAGATTGATCCAAGGAGTTTTGATGATAACAAATTTGATGATAACAAAGATGATGACAAAAAGCCCAAGAGAATAAGTTCAAGATTGAGTCAAGAACACTTCAAGAATCAAGAGAAATTTGATTTCAAGATTCAAGAATCAAGTTTCAAGATTCAAGTTTCAAGAATCAAGTCTCAAGAATAATCAAGTTGAAGATTCAAGAATCAAGAAAAGACTCAATCAAGATAAGTACTAAAAAGTTTTTCAAAACATTGAGTAGCACATGAATTTTTCACAAAACCTTTTACCAATGAGTTTATACTCTCTGGTAATCGATTACCAGTTTATTGTAATCGATTACCAGTAGTAAAGATTGTTTTCAAAAAGCTTTCAACTGAATTTACAACATTCCAATTGATTTCAAAATGGTGTAATCGATTACAATGATTTGACAATCGATTACCAGTGTGTTTGAATGTTGAAATTAAAATTCAATTATGAAGAGTCACATCCTTTCACAAAAATGCTTTGTGTAATCGATTATAATGATTTGGTAATCGATTACCAGTGACAAGTTTTGAACAAAAATCAAAAGATGTAACTCTTCCAATGGTTTTTAGATTTTCTAAAGGTTATAACTCTTCCAATGGTTTTCTTGACTAGACTTGAAGAGTCTATAAAAGCAAGACCTTGACTTGCATTTTTAAAAGGACATTCATTACAACTTACTTACAACCTTTACAAACAATCTTTTACAACCTTTGAATCTCTTTGAACATCTTCTTCTTCTTCCTTTGTCAAAAGCTTTCTAAAGTTTTTTGGTTTTCCAAACCTTGAAAACAAAAGTGTGCTATTCATATTTTTCATTCCCTTCTCCCTTTGCCAAAAATAATTCGCCAAGGACTAACCGCCTGAATTCTTTTTGTGTCTCTCTTCTCCCTTTTCCAAAAGAACGAAGGACTAACCGCCTGAATTCTTTTGTGTCTCCCTTCTCCCTTGTCAAAGAATTCAAAACGACACAATCTGAGAATTCTTTTGATTCTTCCCTTTCCCATAAACAAAAGACTTCAAAGGACTAACCACCTGAGAATTCTTTTGTTTCCCCATTCACAAAGTTTCAAAGGACTAACTGCCTGAGAACTTTGTCTTAACACATTGGAGGGTACATCCTTCGTGGTACAAGTAAAGGGTACATCTACTTGGGTTGTTGTGACTAAGAACAAGAGAGACTACATCTCTTGTGGATCAGTTCTAGTGGAGGGTACATCCACTAGGTTGTTTAAAGAGAACAAGGGAGGGTACATCCCTTGTGGATCTTTGCTTGTAAAGGAATTTACAAGGTTGAAAAGAAATCTCAAGGACCGCAGGTCGCTTGGGGACTGGATGTAGGCACGGGTTGTTGCCGAACCAGTATAAAACTCTTGTGTGTCTGTCTTCTTCCTTACTCTTTTAATTTCCACTGTGCACTTTAATTACCGCTTTTACTTTTGGTTAAGTTTATATTTCTGTTCTTTACTTTCTTAACAACATAGTAAAAGCCTAAGAAGGATTAGTTTTAATCAGTAAAGGTCTAGTAATAATTAATTTAACCCCCTCTTCTTAATTATTCTAAGGCCACTTAATCCAACAAGAAGATGAGTCAAGAACAAGTTCACCACCATAGGAAGTCAAGGATAAGAGCTTGAAGGTAGGAGAAGATGAGTGGAGGGAGAAGGAGAAAGGGGAACAAAATTTTGAGAGAGAGAAGAGGGAGAATGAGGTGTGAACTTTAAAGTCTAATTCCTAAAATCATCAAAGTTGCAAAATGCACACACAAAGGATTTATTTATAGCCTAAGTGTCACACCAAATTGGAGGGAAATTTGAATTTCTATTCAAATTTCACTTGAATTTGAATTTGAATTTGAATTTGTGGAGCCAAATTTGAAGCCAAAATTTTACTAATTATGATTAGTGAATTTTATTTATGGTTCAGCCCACTAATCGAAGATCAAATCCAAGATTCTCCACTAAGTGTGCTTAGATGTCATGAGGCATGTATAGCATGACGGACATGCACAAAGTGTGACTATATGATGTGGCAATGGGGTGTAGCAAGCAAATGCTCATGTCCCCCTTAGGCTGATCCGAAATTTAATTGGATTGGGCTTCTCCCAATTCAATTAAATTTTTCTTCCAACATACACATCAAATAGTGCACTTAATGCATGTGAAGTTACAAAACTACCCCTAATACAAAAATTAGTCTAGGTGCCCTAAATACAAGGCCCAAAAAATAATGAAACCCTAATCTAATATGTACAAAGATAAGTGAGCTTACACTTAGCCCATGGGCCCAAAATCTATCATCGGGCTCATGAGAATCCTAGGGCCTTCTCCTGCATCCCTGACCTAATCTTCCTGGAGTCTCCTAGCCATGGCTTTGGTGATGGGTCCCCTCCTTGGGAGAATTACATCACATGGGGTGTATGCAATAATGAGGTAGTGATGACTAGCTTCCAAAAGAACCTAAAATGTTGTATTAATATATTATATAAGCTTTTATTTTGATAAAAAAAATGAGTTTTTATTTTATGATAGTAAACATTTTAGGAAAATTGCACTAACTTTGAGTTTTGTCTAAAAATTTAATTATCTATTTGGTCCCCAAATTATTTTGAATAACTCAATTTGGTTCCCACCAAATTTTCAAAATAAAAGCTCCAATTTTATGCTCTAGTTCTTTCAATTAAAATTGGTGCTAGTGACATTAGGATGAAAACTCTAGTGGTTTCATTTGCAATTAGTGTGGCAACTAATTAAAAACATATATATATATATATATATATATATATATATATATATATATATATATATATATATATATATAAAAGTTTTCTTAGTTTTTTTCATGGACTTCACTATCATCGCAACTCTCATGAAGAAGCTTTACAACAATGTCTATGACATCTTTAGAAGATTTGCAGACGATGGAATTTTTGTCACTCCAATCAAGCTTCACACTCTGAGCTCCACCATTCAGTTCGACGACTACCGCGAGATTTTCTGCACCGCCAAAGTGTCCTCGCTCGATTCCTTGTTTCCAACCCTTGAACTTTCAAAGCTCAATGAGAGGAAAAAGAACAAAAATGTTTAGTGCTCCAAGCTCGATTACTTGAAAGTCTTGAACGGGTTAGGAATCTAGATGTTGCTATGATGCCTTTTGAAGAGCTTGTTGTTGATCCTAGGAAGAAAGGTTGCTTCAAAACATGGTCATTTTTCGTCTTGATTTTTTCTTTTTCTTTTTTGGCATTAGCATTTAACTTAATTATGGCTTGGAATATTGAATTTTCATGTGTTTTGCCTGAAATCCAGATTCAATCCGAGAATGTTTGTTCTTCAAACCTGGCTTTGTTTATGCATCCTTCCCCTTTTGACTACATTTCCATTCATGTGAATTCTTTCTGAGAGTAGAAGGGATGAAGATATAGAAGGAAAGGAAAATATATAGTGACAGTTTTTAGCCGCCACTATTTGTAAACAAAACCATGAGAATTTTCATCCTAAAGTTGTCAGCACCAAATTGACAAAAGGGACCAAATTAATGCATTTTTAAGAATTGAAGGACCAAATTGGAGTTTACAAAAATTTAGGCACCAAATTGATTCAATTAAAATAATTTGAGAACCAAATTGATAATTAAGCCTTGTCTAAGTGCCATCCCGATATTTGATCATGCCCTGCACCGCTGGTCCTAGGGTCTCTCTAATCCCTAGGTAAGATGTTAGAGTTAACCATGTGTTACTGTTTTGTCACTCTTGGCATGGCTAGGCTAACTTATGCAATATGAATAAGTGATCTCAATTTTTCGACGGAGGAAGGACAAGTGGTGGAACTACCGGAGAGAGAAGGAGTGTCGTCAGATAATAATATCACTCCTCAAGAATATTGGATGGTGGGGAAAGTCCACATAACATGGTCATTTAACCCTAGGGCTTTCAAGAATACTATCATATAGCATTGAAGGTAAAAGAAGAGGTAAAGGTACATGATGTCGGGTGAAATCTATTCTTTTTTTTTCATTATTTCAATAAGAATGATAAAGAACAGGTGGTGAGGATAGGGCCAGGTGGAAGAGGTAGTTGTTTAATTAAATAAATAGTTTTGAACTACCAAAGGAGGAGGAGAGTAGAGTTATAGAGAGGGTTAGCAAAGAGTTACAATTGAGGAAAAAAAGACTTTTAGTGTGGAAGGAAATGTTCAAATTTATTCCAATACATAGAATTAGGAAGAAGGTACTAAGGAGAAAGAAAGACCGTAAGTTGCACCTAAGGAAACAAACATAGTAAACTCATCAGGTTTACCATCTTCTGGTAATATAGGTGTGGGGATGAAGAAGTGGAGAAGGCAAGCTTGGGAGACAAATGGAGATGATCACAAAGTGTCAATGGAAAGTGGAAAAAAGGAAGACAATGGAAGATCAAATGGACATAGATAGTGATAGAGAGTGGATTGTATCATGAAGAAACTTTTTGCTAAGTAGCCCTTCCAAAAAACCATGAAGATCCTCTGGTTGAACTGTTGTGGGCTTGGGAACCCATTAGCAGTTAGAGCTTTACAGATGCTCATTATTGATGAAGATCTTGACCGAGTTTTTATAATGGAAATCAAGAAAATGGTTACTAATTTACATTTTTTGAAGAATGTGGCAAAAATTAATTGTATAGTGGGAGTGGATTGTAGTAGAAAAGGTAGATCTCATGCAAGAGGATTGGAATTACTATGGGAGGACTCGTTGAAAGTAGATGTGGCTTCTTTCTCCCTTAACCTTACTCAAAAGATAATTCAAAAGATTTTATCTTTACTAGAAGCATAAGTAGAAGATAAAAATTCTTAACACTATTGGAGCATCATTAGAGGGGATGTGTCTAGATTGATCTTACAAATTCTTAACAAGACATTGATTGCCTTGACTGTGAAATACACATGAACAATCATGTATGTATAAACATAAATACACATATAATGCATGCACATACATGTGTAAGCATGTATATATAAGAGAAACTATAAGAGAAGAAAAATAATTGTACCAAAAGTGGCAACAAAAATTTAATTTTCTAAAACAGATTTCAAAATAAACCAAGCAAACATATTATCTTCTTTTATTTCTTTTTTCAAAAATAGTTTTCAAAAATTAGAAAGCAAAATTAAGTCTTTCATAATTAATCATGGAGCATAGTTTTAGAGAGGGTAGTACTACCTCCACTTTGAGTTGATATGCCTAGCATGCTCCCTAGCCAAACAATGCCCCAAGCACTAACATTACCAGTTGGTAAATTATCAATCAAACCATCCTTATTAATAAAAAAAGCTAAAGAAAATTCTTTGAGATATGGCTCATTAAGCTTCATCATCCACCTATCAAACTTTGAAGTATCAACCCACTCCTTTACAATCAACTTCAACATGAGTGAAGTTACTCCTCCAACAAGAATTTGTTTAAAAAATAAGAGGATGAAAAAGATGGTTTAAAAATTATGATTATTACTTTTTAGTATTCTTTAAGAGGTATATTTTTTTAAACTTATTCATGGTCAGTGAAGCTCTAAACATCCATCCTTAAGGAGTTACCATCAAGGAAAAAATTGTTCCATGAAATATGACTCTAGAGTAAGGATGACACACTCTTCCTAAATTCAATTTCCCTTCTCCAGAAAGGGAACCTCCTTTGAATACAAAACTACTTGGACCATATACTAATTCTAGTACTTGAGCTCTAACAAAACCTAGTTCAGTGTTATATGTCCCTACAATATATTGATCAAGAAATTTTACATGCGAACAAAAAAAGATGTGAAAATGAACATTTTATTATTTCACATTCAAAATTATTTCTATTAAAAATATATTTTATATAATTACCTCGTAAAAAGATTGTCCATAACCAAAGATAAAATTCACTTTAACTTCAATGTACAAATATTTAAAGTAGTGGCGTCTTCTTGCATCAAATAAGGTGTCTTGGTAGCCAATGAAATTACACTAGAAGAAAAAGGATTTGTCTTCGTATATCTTGTTGTCATTGCTAGTGCAATTTTAATTTTATCGTTTCTTCTCTCCTATCCACACTATTATATGTGTTTTGTAGTTAAATAACATTACATTAGGAAAAAAATGGTGAAGGGATATTAAAATGGTTGTTTAATCACTTGTTTATGTACCAAGAAACCAATGTCACTCACAACCACATTACTTAAATTGAGTTTAATTGTTCATGACCTTTTAGTATTAACAATTATATTAAACCAAATATTTTTATTGTTATAACTTAAAAAAACATGCATGTATGACACATAAACATTGCATTTTATGGAATGTATGTACACATATATAAACTTACACACACAAATACACATGAACAATCACATATGTATAAACATACACACACATATATGTACGCACATATATATGTTTGCATGTATATATAAGAGAAGAAAATTAATTTTACAAAAAGTGGAAACAAAATTATAATCTTCTAAAACAAATTTCAAAATAAACTTACCAAACATATATTTTTTTAATTCTATTCTCAAAAACAAATTTTGAAAATAAGAAAGCAAAATTAAGTCTTGCAAAATTAATCATGGAGGATAGTTATAGAGACGATAGTGCTACCTCCGCTTTGAGTTGATATGCCTGGCATGCTCCCTAGAGAAACAATGCCACCAAGCACTAACATTACACGTTGGTAAATTACCGATCAAACTGTCCTTACTAATAAAATAAGCTAAATAAAATTCTTTGAGCTGTGACTCATTAAGCTTCTTCATGAGTGAAGTTACTCCTATAAGAGGATGAAAAAGATGGTTTTAAACATTATGAATATTACTTTGTTATTATCCTTTAGAGATATATTTTTTAAAACTTACTCGTGATTAGTGAAACTTCAAGCATCCATCCTTGAGGAGTTACCACAGAGGACAAATTTGTTCCATTAAATATGAATCTAGAATAAGGACGCCACGCTCTTCCTAAATTCAGTTTCCCATCTCCAAAAAGGGAACCTCCTTTGAAGATAAAATTGCTTGGGCCATTTACTAATTCTTGTCTGGTGTGCTATTAGATCATGATCTATATCTATGCGTCTAATATTTTAGACGATGCATTCATAAAACGATCCAATATAACATTTAAGTTGTGCATTTAAGACCTTCATTTAATACTTTATGTCTGAGATTTTATCATGCAGAAAACATTCTCCTAGGATCGGTCAAAGTCCTATGAAGAATAAATGAATTCCACAATCTAGAAGACACTAATCCTCATCAAAAGACAAGCTGTGTTGTTGTAAACTTGCTATGATGGAAGAAGTGACTTCCCTTCTTAAGTACAAGACATGCTAGCCTATAAACATGGACTTTTCATGAAGAAGGGATGTGCCTTTAATGCAAACATTAAATGCTCAAATAGACTCAAAACTTTAGAATAAGAACAAAGTGAGAAATCCAACCGTTGTGAGACAACGAAAACTACGAGATGAAGCTATATATAGAAGAAACTTTGAAGAAGAAAGACACAAGTTAACTACATGAACTTATTTTTTCATTCTTTCTTGTAAAGATTTCTATAAATTCTTGTAAAGATACTAAGCTCTCAAAACACCTTGTGTTACACACTGGATGACCTATCACTGGATGACCACCAGACATCTCTTAAGGTTTTGATGAAAACAAAGATATAAATTTGTGCTAACCATTTTGTTTCATGTAAGTCAACAGGTTTAATGACTAGAAGTAACACCAGGTGAGACTTATCCATTAATGGATACCTGGCTTGCTAGAAGCAAGAAGTACTCGTTTAATTCATCCAAACATTGATTGGAATATGCATTCTATTTGAATTATCAATTTATGTTAGTTTATATGATTATGTTTAAAAGGAATTAATCCATGAATCAATCTTATATTTCCTTTTAAGAGTCTAACGACCATATTGAGTTATGAATGAAAAATATGGAAAGTCCTGATCCTATCAGATAGAAACGTGCAATATCTTCTTATTCCAAGAAACATAATCAAGCTACAAATGGTCATCTTATTCAACACCTTGAAAGAATGAAAAAATAAGAACAACGATGAACAAGTACAAAAAAACAAGAGTCGTGAATCAAGTAACAAGAGAAAAGAAAAGCATTAGTTGAGAAATACATTGAGCTTAAGATAGTCCATTCTTTGTACTATACAAAGTACTAGTTGAAGTACCTGAAACACACTAGAAGGGAGGGGGGAGGTGAATAGTGTGATGGATAAAATTTTGTCTTTCAAAAACTTTGAAAGCTTTTATCAAACAATATCAATGGACGATGGGTTTTTTCCAAGGAGTTCAAAATCACTCTGTGCTATGGCACAAATTGCTTATTGAACCATGGACATTACTTTAATTTCTCAGTTCTTGAGGATCGAGTAACTATTTCATTGCCTTTGGACAATGAGCCAAGTGCTAAATCACTTGTCTTCTTGGGACTATATGTTGAGGCAGTATCATTGAACGACTAATACTTCAGTTATCATTCAGAGTCGTTCTCCCCATGCTTTCTTCTTGTATCTCATAGAGATAGATAACCGTGTAGCTCAAGCATGAAAGGTTAACACATAAAATTTATACTTAGTTAACATCAAAACCTTGGGGACTTGACTGTTTGGTACAATCCAATGTGACTTGAATGCAACCAGACTTAACAATCTCCCTTTTTTTGATGATGACAAACAATATAATTTTTTATACCAAAAAAGTTAAGATGAAAAGATAAAGATCAAGGTACCATAAGTGTTTAGAGTGTATTGTTGCACACCACTTACTCTTTGTTTGTGTATCTGAAGAATGTAACTTTGATATACAACAAACTTGTTAAGATATATGCTTTCAAAGACATAATCAAAGCAAATATGTTATCAATATGTATACGCAGATTATGTTGAGATATATGAAACTATTAGTGAGTTCATTACCTTGTGCATGTATTAGAGAATATGTGTCAATCAGAGCATGCATGTACAAATATCAGAGCATACATGTTGAAGAAGTTTAAAAAACATGAAAACACATATATGTGACCACCAGAACACTTGTTTTATTAAATGAAGCAGATGAGTACAAGCTTTTAAAAATCAAAATTCCTATTCTACTTTTTCCCCCTTTGTCATTATCAAAAGATGCGGGTCCAAAAAGATAAAGGAAATGATTTGGCCATCACTGTCAACCTTCAGTGGATGGAGGTTGAGTGATAGGAGGTGGTGACTTTGGTGGCGAAGGCAGAGGCACAAGCACATGATCAATAGGTATAGCAACCTCTGATGCAGGAATCATTTGTGCAAGAACCTCAGGATGAGGTTGCACAACAGTGGTCGGTGTTGGTGGAGGTGGTTGAGGTATGGGTGTAGACTGGTGTTGGACAAATGGAGGCAACCTTTGTTGCATTAGCAGATTCATGTTATAGGGAACAAAATCGTTGAAGGATTTGAGCGAAGACTCCAGAGTGTTCTTGATTAGCATGTTGGTCTCAATGCGTTCAACAATGAATCTTCTTTACATAGTCTCTTCCAAGTTGGCCTATTGAAGGCACAACAATTATTGAATCCTTTCCTCAGACACATACTTGGAGCAAAGGTGGTCAAAGGAGTTATCTCACGAGGAGTAATAGAAGTGCTAACAATGGCTAAGGCGTCTTCCACAATTGGTGGAAGTTGTGAAGTAACTTCAATTAGTGGAGGTTCAACAACATTGACTTGAGTTCCAAGATGCACATGAAGATTGTTGAATAGTTCTTCAGATTCAAGCTTCTCCTATTGCTATTTTGTTTAGCCTCTTTTTGTATCTCTATCAACTAGCTGTCTAACTTGTCTTGTTTTCGTAGAAGCTCATTTGCCATGAAACCCAAGGATTCTGATAAGGAAAGTATAGACGGTCCTTGAGCGCATGAAACCTTGTCCATGCAGTGAAAATGGCTCTTCTCATTGCATCTTCAAAATACCTATGCAAGTCAAAGACAAACCGAGAGCGAAGAGGAGGAGTATCACAAATTAGACGTCAATAAAACTCATTATCTCCTTCTTGCCTTAAAAAACACATCTACCAGTCTTTTAAGCAATATATCTTGGTTGGACGCAAGATATGCACCATGCACATGAGGTAGAAGTTGTCTTCCTTGTCCTAGTCCAAGATGGAAGCAAGGCATGAGTTCTCATACATGTCTTTATAGTAAAAGAGCATGGCATCATTCTGATCAAACTAAACACTTGGCTTTAACTCAATAGATTTCGTAGTCACTTCCTTTGCAAAGTTCCTACTCCAATAATAAGGAAATGGACACAAGGCAATGTTGTCTTTTGGGCCTTTATTAGGCATTGGTTTGTTGTGGGGATGGACTTTTCCTTTCTTCTTCCGTAGGTCCAGGGGTGGAAGCCTCGAAGCAATTCTATCTGGCATGAATTTGATAAAAGTCGTTCGTCGGATATGTAGACCTGGAGGATAGTATGTTTGTAAGTCAAGGAAGAAACTTAGACATGAAAGTGAAAAGTTGGACATGTTTTGGATGCGGAAAGGGGGGCAAGAAATAATCAAAAGATGGATAAATCAGTTATGCGTCGATCTTGCAAAACCAACCAATGTTGTCCTTGTCATAGATAACCTTTTATTGAAAGGCTCCATAAGGAATTCTATAGACATCCTTGTGTTCTAAGAAATAATCAAAAGATGGATAAATCAGTTATGCGTCGATCTTGCAAAACCAACCAATGTTGTCCTTGTCATAGATAACCTTTTATTGAAAGGCTCCATAAGGAATTCTATAGACATCCTTGTGTTCTATCGCCGGAGATGAAGGCTTGGATACCTTGGGGTGAAGTCATTTCCACTTTGGTGAAGGAAGAACTTTGATCCCTGTTGGGGGAGCCTGTTTAAAAGTTGTGGATGCAACATGAGATTCTTGGTGCTTGGACAAAGGACATGTAACTTCCTCTTCTTTAATGTCAAGAGGGAACTGCATCCAATCAATCTGAGGTTGGAATTTCTCTTCCATTCGTCTTTGAATGTTGTAAGCATTCTCAAAAAGAAAGACAATAGGAAAACACAACCGTGCAATGTCTTCAGCAGAAAGATTGGGATCTATGGTAGGAAGGCCTTGATGTTGAAAGCGATCATTGTCCATATTGAACATCAGTTTGAACATCATTGTCCATATCAATGTGAACTCAGTTTGATTTCTTCTTCCTGAGGCATATAGTCTCAATTTGTCGAAGGCTTCTTTCAAACTCTTGAACAGTTGAAGTCTACTGAGGAACTTGTTGAATATCAGTTGGAGAGGGGTCGTTAACAACATCATCTTTAATAGAGGATTGTTCACCCTCTGGACGCTTAGGTCATTGAGCTCTTCTCTTTTCCCGTTTGCTTGAACGAGGTTGACTAGAAGAAGGAAGAGCCTGTTGAGATTGTTTCACCTTCTTCACTTAAGGCATATAGGTTCAATAATTTGGTGTGTAAATGAAGTTAAATGCATATTTTCAGAAGTATTTCTATTAAAAAAATCACTTTTTTTACGACCATAATTATAACTTTTGTAGGTTAATGGTTAATTGTGTGTATAAAAATTGGTTAACTTAATACATAACTTGGTTAATGTACATATTTTTAAAGACATTGGCCGATACATAATTGGGACAAATAAATCTCTCATAGACTCACACCATGTCTGGTTTACTGATTAAGACTACCCACAGTCTATGATTACATGGGTGGTAAACTGAATGAAAATATTTTGGTTAATCATGTATAACATGTGTTTAAATAAAATATATTTCACTTATGTATACATAAAGTTGCAATTCATACCAGAAATCCCAAATTACAAAACTGGGTCAAATTGATCTCAAATTACAAAACTAAATTGTTCACCCTCTTTCAAACTCATTGATCTTTTTTTACAATGGATTATATATTAAGAAACTAAACCTATGAAACCTAACTCAAATTATATATAAGAAATTTGCCAAATTTTGTAAATTGAAGTCTATTGAGGTGTTCTCCTCGTATATAAAAGAACAATCATACATTCAAGTGAAGAGACAAATGCGGCCACTATAAGAGCTTCATGTCTACCACCTTCTATGACTCAAGCTGAACAACCTTTAGAACTGGTGCGTCAAGGCTGCGTAGCGAGAGCAATTGGGAACATCTTTCAAAATGAGTGCACTGAGAGTTTAGGGCATATTTTTGCTTCCTTCTTTTTTTGTTTTAAGTTTTTTAAAATACTAATAACATTGAACTAATAAAATTTACAATAAAAATGCCACGAAGGCATGTGTTATGTGGGAGTATGTTACTAAATGGGTGTACATGTATCATTGTTCTAGGAATAACATTGAGTAAGGTCGGACACAAATAAAGACTATTGAACAAAACTCGTGCACTTTGTCCACTTATTATTTGTGGGTGTTTGTTTGGAAAACATATGTGAATTTTTTTTTATATCCACATGTATCCATGTCCATGGATACTTCAAATTTAAAAGTAAATAAATATTTTTTTTTTAAAAATGATTTTCAACATTAAATAAAACTAGTGAATTAAAAACCAAGAGCAAAAAAGAAACAATACAACATAATTAAACATGAAATAAATATGTTTTAAGCATAAATAAATATAAATTCAAAATACAAATAAAATTACAATATCTCAAAAGCATAAGTTCAAAAAATAAACATAAGTCCAAATAAATTGAAAATGCATAATTCAATAAATTCCACCCGTCTAAATTGCAGAAGTGAAAATTTTGTAACTTTACAAGAAACAAGTATTCATGGTACGTGTACTATGATACTAAACACCCTACTCATTTATGAGCACGTAAAAAATATCCGTACGCGTGGGTAGCAAATATTCATTTAAAATATGCATAATCTATTCATGACAAATTTTATCCATGGATATCTGCTGTACAAATTTTTTGCAATCCCTACACTATTCTAATAATGATAAATTAACATTGAAACCCATGCATGATTTTTTAATAAATGAAAAAAATGAGAGAAAAAATAAAATAAAATATTAAAATTTTAAAAACAAAAATAAAATGTATTAAAAAAAGTGCACACTGTTGAGAGCCAATAACACGGTGGACGGCTGAACAGTTTATCTCACACACACATGTATATATAAGTCTTGTTATTATTCAATTCAAACAGAGGGACTAGTAAAAGCCATCAACTTGGAACCCCTTGAGCAGGTCAACGTTTCAAACCATTCGAATGGAAGCCTTGAGGTTGGCGTATCTCCTCCTTCCCTGGTGGTTGGTGTTTTCGACAGCAGAATCGGCGTGCAAGGAGGGCTGTGGAGTGGCACTAGGCTCCTACTACTTATGGCGGGGCTCCAACCTCACCTACATCTCCTCCATCATGGCCTCCAGCCTTCTGACAACTCCGGACGACATAGTCAACTACAACAAGGACACCGTGCCCAGCAAGGACATCATCATCGCCGACCAAAGGGTCAACGTCCCCTTCCCCTGCGACTGCATCGACGGCCAGTTTCTTGGCCACACCTTCCGCTATGACGTTCAGTCACAGGACACGTACGAGACTGTAGCCAGGAGCTGGTTTGCCAACCTCACCGACGTGGCCTGGCTGAGGAGGTTCAATACCTATCCTCCCGACAACATTCCCGACACGGGAACGCTGAATGTTACGGTTAATTGCTCTTGTGGGAACACTGATGTTGCCAATTATGGCTTGTTCGTTACCTACCCTCTTAGGATTGGGGACACTCTGGGGTCGGTGGCTGCTAATTTGAGCCTTGACTCGGCCTTGCTGCAGAGGTACAATCCCGATGTCAATTTCAACCAGGGGACTGGTCTGGTTTATGTTCCCGGAAAAGGTCAGTTTTTTAAATTCAGTGCTTTCGGGGTCTAATTATGAGTCACCTAGGTTTTGGAAGTTGAAATACTCCCTACTTTCCTAACACAATTACTTAATGGCTTAAAAAATAGGGACACCTAACAGTGAATTAAAAGATAAGAGGACCAATTTAGTGAAATGAAGAAAATAGGGGACTCTTTTTGCAATTAAACCTTACTTAATTTATGAGGATTAAGGAAGTTGGTTAATTTAGTTGATAGCAATAAGTTTGTCTTAAATTTATAATTTTTTTATAAAACTATCCTTGTTATTAATACTTCTCTCTTGTAATGATTTGTGAATCCATTCGCTTTCTTCTTGTGTTTAATGAGAGGTATTTATAGTTTAAAAATAAGTAATGCAAAGAATATTATTGACCAAGCCTTATAAAAAGGAACAAATACCATTTTAAATTTGGTTCTTACAAATAGGAACCGAGGGAATAATATTTACATGTCTTCTAACTTGCTACTCTCTCCGTCCCTAATTGATGTCCCTTAAGAAAAATAGTTATAATAGTTAATCAAATTAAATCTGTTAATTAATTGTACTATCATTCCAAAGTTAGTCTTTTCTTATTTCTTTATCCACTCAATTGTTTTTCATTAATGTTTGGAAATAGAATAATTAAGTAATGATATGTATGGAAAAGAATAGTTAATACACCTAGAAATTAGAAAAAAAAAGTCTTATAAAAAGGAACAAACAAATTTCTAAAAACAGTCTTATAATTAGGATGGAGGGAGTATTAAATTAAGACTTATAACTTAGATTTTGTCATATGGATGTTTCTTACAAGTGGATTACGTAGTTTAAATTCACTCAAGCATCCAGGATGCCTAATATTAACAAACATCATATGCAAGGTTTTAAATATCGGTCGCGATTTCATCGCATTTGTTGCTATCGCAGAAAATCACAGACAAATGCGGCCGATGTGGTTCCAATTACGGTCATGGACCATTTTTTATAAAACCTTGATCATATATAAACATTTCCAATATATGCCTCTAACTTTTGTCTTTCCAATTTTTTTTCCAGATCAAAATGGTAGCTTTGTGCGTTTGCCGTCTAGGTAATACTACTTTCTTTGCAATTTGCTCATATGATTGCATTACTTTTCAATTTCCAACAAATTGACTAAAGCCAATAACTATCTTTTCATTTTCTTCTGCAGTTCAGGAGGTTTGACTTTCTTCTCAGAAAATTGGTTATGCAATGTTTTTGATTGATATTCATTTTAAACATATGGTCAGTATATACTAAAAGCAGAAGGATAATTCTCTACTTTAGCTCATATTTGTAATTCTATTTAAGCAGGTCTTACTGGTAGAGCTATTGCAGGAATAGCTGTCGGAATTGTGGCAGCTCTTCTGTTATTGGGAGTTTGTATATATGTTGGATATTTCCGTAAGAAGATACAGAAGGATGAATTTCTTCCACGAGATTCCACTGCACTCTTTGCTCAAGATGGGAAGGGTATTGCTATTTCTAATTAACAGTTATCCCATTGCCCTATTGTGTATAAGTTCTAACAAAATCCAATTAGAAAAAATTAACTATTTGTTGTCTGATTATGTTGACATGACATTGGTGTTGTTGATTTTCTTACTACAAGATAGTGTGAAACAAACAGGAAAGTCATAGAGTAATAATGAATCTGGATTTTTTTTATTCCATTTAATGAACCGATGTGCATCCATATAAATGAGTTGCGTATTATACTTGTTCTAAATGTTTACTTTTGAATTTCAAAACAATTACTGTGATCCTCTTGCTCTTGAATTGCACAACAATATCAACAACAACAACAACCATGCCTTACCCCGTTTGTAGCGGTCAACTACATGGAACAAATGATGTCATTATGCTTTACCAAATTGCAATTTTTCAGAAAATCCAGATAGATAAACCTAGTTTAATGGTTCTCCTAAAATTTTCATGGAATTTCCTCTATCACTTTTAGTTGGACTATCTTCCATTTGAATTACTTGTCCCAATGGATCCTCTTTTAGTCTTGTTCTGACTTGGGTGACAACATCTTGGAGTCTATTATAGCATTCTCAATAGGTGCTACCTACTCTGACTTTCTCCCAAGTACATTTGTTCCTCTTCTTTTCCTGTTTCAGGAATCACGCACTACAATCTGATCTCTCCTACTGCTTTTTTGCTCTTGTTGGAATCCTGCCCAACATTCAGTGCCTCTATCTCTTGCATGTTCTAAAATATCTAAGTACATGATTTGATGCTTCATTTTTCAGATGAAACTTCTCGTAGTAGTGCAAATGAAACTTCAGGACCTGGTGGACCTGCCATCATCACAGACATAACAGTGAACAAATCAGTGGAATTTTCATATGAGGAACTGGCAACCGCCACGGATAACTTCAGTTTGGCTAATAAAATAGGTCAAGGTGGTTTTGGGTCAGTCTATTATGCAGAACTGAGGGGAGAGGTTAGTAATCACATTTATAACTTTCTATTATTGGAAGCTTTTCTAAAGAAAAGTTTCATTTTGTTATTTCTTTTAGGAGTCTGACGTTGTTGAATTATCAAGGTTTTATATTTTTTACTGATTGTCAGCTGAATGAAGACAAACTGAAATAAAAGATTATAGAATAACTTTAAAGATACTATGTGACATTTTATCTAATATGGTAAGTTATTATACAATACAACTGAAACATTGAATGAAAAGGAAAGAGGAGGGGATGAAAACCTTGATAATTAATGATTGATCACAATTCAGATCAGTATATTTTTCTCACCGTATTTGGGACTGAAGATGACAATATATGCTCTACAAACTTGTATGGGTGAATGCCATCCTTCTAAATGTCATTTCTTAGCTGTTCCAGTTGCATTATTTTCTTGTTGACATCCTTTCTTGTGAGGAAGGATTGACAACTGCTTCAAATGGTTTTACAATGATGTATTCGGAGACTTGAACAACTACTCTGGATAAGAGGAAGTCAGAACAACACAATATTTTAGTGAAAGGTTCTTAGTGTGTGTTAACCTTACAGACTAAGTTCTATTACATTTATATCTTGACAATACTTGAGCAAGAAGCAAAAAGTACATCTTTACGACCTGCTGCAGCAGGCTACAAATAGGTTAGAGAAGAGTAAAACAGCTTTTACATAGATAATAAAACAAAGTTAAATGACAGCTAACACTATATCTCTAACAAGAGGAAATGAAGAAAATGCAGAAAGTTGAAATTATTGCATAATGCATATCAGTTATTGAACTAAGCTATATTCTTTCATTGCATAATGCTTGATAATGCTACATGATGGATCAGATTGTATTTGTTCTTAAGAGCCATTCATCTTGTTCTTTTTAGAATCAATATACTCATTATATAAGCCAAAATTTTTCCCATGCAGAAAGCCGCAATCAAGAAGATGGATATGCAAGCATCAAAAGAATTTCTTGCTGAATTGAACGTCTTGACACGTGTTCACCATCTTAATCTGGTACTATTATATTTAATCACATACCAGCCGGTGGAGTTTTTTCTGAGAGGATTTTGTGATTTCAATTATGGGATCTAGCATTAGCTCAGGCATAATTAGTCATTTTGAGATTAGAGTAGCATTGGGAATTTATTAGTCATTTAAGTTGGTGCATACTTTTTGCATGTTTCCATTAGCTGAAAAAATGCTTTGTAGCCATCAAGCTCTGACTTGAATAGCATGAGTGTTGAATATCATTTAATACTTGCAAAGCTACTATTTTGATTAAGGATTCAACAAACTCTGACAGATCTAGTTAGAAATTAGGGAAAACAGCCATTTTTATTTCAATAGAATGTTCTCTGACAAGTATCAATGTGATTGTGCATGTAGAATAGAAATGAATCCCCCTCTCCATAGTCCAGTTATTCAAGAGACCTGGACTCTCCTTCCCAATTTCCATTCTCAAACCAGAGACTATTCTCTATTCTTTCCTTCCTATTCTTATTTGTGCCCTGTCTGTTATCTCTTCCTTTCTAACTAACTATCCAACTATTAGAATTAACATCATTTGTAGATATTGCTGAAATTTACCACATAATCAAGCCACAGCCCATCCATCTCCTTCTGTCTCCCACTTATTACTTGAAGAAAATTTCAGACAAAATTGTCAATGGATTGGTCTTGGAATCTAAAAATTCAAACAATTAACTTGTTTTTTTTATAGATATTGCTGAAATTTACTACATAATCAAGCCACAGCCCATCCATTTCCTTCTGTCTCCCATGTTTTACTCGAAGAAAATTTCAGACAAAACTGTCAATGGATTGGTCTTGGAATCTAAAAATTCAATTAAAACTTGTATGCGTAAGATGTTGAAACCAATATACAATGCTTAACAGTTTGTAAACAAAGTTTTTAAGCTACCAGCTTTTGAGATATATTGCTGGGAGAACTTTTGTCACATGCTTGGTTATTCCACTTATATGTTATCTGTTTACAATTCACTGGACATGCTTCGTTATACATAAATTCTTACATTTTTTTTTGGTTATGGCTTAAACTCTTAATAACTATGCAGGTGCGGTTGATTGGATATAGTATTGAGGGCTCTCTTTTCCTTGTCTATGAATACATTGAGAATGGAAACTTAAGTCAACATCTGCGTGGTTCAGGTTATATTAACCTATAGTTTAGTTTTTATTTACCTCTGATGTATTGTAATTGTCCTGGGTTGACAGTGAAGTGATAATGGTGCCAGGTAGTAGAGAACCTCTGCCATGGGCTACTCGGGTGCAGATTGCTTTGGATTCTGCCAGAGGTCTTGAATATATTCACGAGCACACAGTGCCTGTATATATTCATCGTGATATAAAGTCAGCAAATATATTAATAGACAAAAACTTCCGGGGCAAGGTTGAATATGTTTTGAGATCTTAACTTTACTTTTATTATTTGAATCACTATGGGAGCTCATAAAATGCTGATACACACAGGTTGCTGATTTTGGTTTGACCAAACTGACAGAAGTTGGAAGCTCATCGCTTCCCACTGGTCGTCTTGTTGGAACATTTGGATACATGCCACCGGAGTATGGATAACTTAATGTTCTTTTAATTAAGAGTGTTGCTATTCATATTGAATATTTAATCAAATTTATTTTCCAAGTTCACAGTCAGTTTTTTTAATGCTAGAATGAATGCTACTACTGCAGCTGGCAACTTATTGGCATTCCCGAAAAATGAAAGCATGATTCCCTGTGGCTAATTTTACCACAAATCCTAAAGATGTAGCTTTTGTTCTGGAAACTTTCACTGGATAATGTACCTGAACTCCGTTCAAAATAATCTTTAATAAGGTTAACTGATGTCTATATGTTTCTAGCTGTCCATCTGTCTTGAAATTGATGAGTGCATTTTGAGCCAAAAACAAGCACATATGACCAAGAAGACCCTCTTTTTAGGTAGAATGAAAAATTTAACTAAAATCTAGAGTTGATTTTTTGTGCATATCATATAGTGACTGATCAAGTCTTTTGGCCTGTTCTGTTAGGCATTGAGTTTTAGATTCTAATAGGTGCTAATAATTTTGTCTATTGTTCTGTTAAATAAGCTGTATATCTAAGATTTGCTTTCATTGAAATTCAGTTAAATGAGAAGTTCACGTTTCTGTGCATGTGGATTTGTTTAGTGATTACCATGGCTTTGTTTGAAGGTATGCTCAATATGGAGATGTTTCTCCCAAAGTAGACGTGTATGCTTTTGGAGTTGTTCTTTATGAACTTATTTCGGCTAAGGAAGCAATTGTCAAGACGAACGATTCTGTTGCCGACTCAAAGGGCCTCGTAGCTTTGGTCGATCTTGATTTCTCTACTCAAGAATTTTTATCATTTAGTCAATGTTAATGTTTTCAAGTGAACCATGGTCATGCTTCTTCATCAATCTAAATTAGGGTTTCTTCTTGATTTTTATTATGTAATGCAGTTTGATGGAGTTCTTAGTCAGCCAGATCCTACGGAAGAGCTCTGCAAACTAGTTGATCCAAGGCTTGGGGATAACTACCCAATTGATTCAGTTCGCAAGGTGAGAACACTTATTAGAGACCCTTTGAACATTTTGATTTTATGATTTCAACATTAGTCAGTCTATGCATGGTCGTTGTTTTGGCTTGCAGATGGCACAACTAGCCAAAGCATGTACACAAGACAATCCCCAACTCCGTCCAAGTATGAGATCTATTGTGGTTGCTCTTATGACACTTTCTTCAACTACCGACGATTGGGATGTTGGTTCCTTCTACGAAAATCAAAATCTTGTGAATCTTATGTCCGGAAGATAGGATGATACCAGATTAATTGTTTTGCATTTACAATTATATGTTTTGGACCAATTTTGGGCAACACAAAAAATTGTTGAAGCGAATGATGTGTGTAAAATGGACATAGGAATAAGGAATTTGTAGATTTTTACTAGTCAGGACTCAGTAGAAAGAGTGTCTAGTTTAACAATTTTATGATAATTCATAACCAATGCACAAAGTATGAATAGTGTTTTGTTTTGAGAGATGCATGTTTTTCTACCCAGTTACATTTATCCTTGTAAATTTGTATAATAAATTCTATTTGAGACCTATTTGATTATTGGTAATGGTTTATGGGTGTTAAGAAATATTTCTATGTACATAATACCTATTTCATAATTGATCGCAGTTGTACATGAATCTAAACCTAATTTGATCAATTTGAAGGAGATAAGTTGAAATTAAATATTGTACCCGAGTTTTGATGTTCTAGAATTAAATCCTTTTTTTTTTATCAGCATAATTTGTGCTACATTAATAGGGTCAACATTATACACAACCTATCTGTCCAACTAATTCCCGTGACTTTTACACCTTGATTGGCCCATGATTTCGCTACAATTAGGGTGATGCTAGGTGCACTCAGCATTTTTTAAAAATGCCAGAAATGTCCCTCTTCCTATCTTCTTCGATAAAAAGGTGGGTGCACAGTGCTTTTCGCTGCGAAGCTTTTTTTTCTTCCGTTTCTCTCTTTCGTGTGATTTTTTCTTGCGATAGGTGAGCTTCGGTGAAGGTGAAGGGATCGATGTTCATTGTTGCAGTGGTTGGTTCGTCGACGGTGGCATACGAGGTATGCATTTCTGTTGGGTGTGCGTGAGTGGGGTGGTTCATAAATCATATAGATCAATTTGATCCGTAAGGCTTTTACGGATTTTGAATTTGTAACATTTATTTAAGTTTTAAATTTTTTTAATTATTACTATGTTTGTATTTTCATTTTAAAAAAATAATTTAATTGTTTATACGTGTAATTGATTAAAATCATATGTAGAATGATATAGGGTTTTTGCATTTTACTAATCATGAGTTATTGTGACTGATAGTAAAATATTATATAGAGTTTTGTATGATATGTATAGTGCGGTTAGGTGTTGTATGTCTGTGTTGAAATTTATGATTTATTGTTAAGATGGACAAATATCAATGGATGTATATGACACTATAATGTCTGAAGAAGTTGATATGGATGATCAAAATCAACAAGAATGTGGTGTGAATGAACCACATGTAACATTCAATACTTCTCAGGTAATAATGTTCATTATTGTGAGTGATTTAATAAAATGAATGTGTTGTAGAAAACTAAAATTGTCTGGGTTGCATTGTAGGTGTTTGGCAGCCGAGATGATGTTTTGCAATGGGCTCGATCCATTGCTCATGAAAGCGGATTTGTGGCGGTCATTATAAGGTCTGACACAAACACTAGTAGTAGAGGAAGAACTTCGTTTGTGTTAATTGGCTCTGAAAGGAGTGGTGAGTATAGGTGTAGGAAGAAAGAATTTGTTAGAAGAGATACTGGGACTAGGAAATGTGAGTGTCCCTTCAAGCTTTGTGACAAACCAGTGGTTGGAGGGCAAGGTTGGATGGTGAAGTTAATGTGTGGGATTCATAATCATGAATTGGCCAAGTCATTAGTTGGACATCCATACGCTGGACGATTGACTAAAGCTGAAAAGACACTTATTGCTGATATGACCAAGTCAATGGTGAAACCAAGAAACATCCTGCTAACTTTGAAGGAGCACAATGTCAGTAGTTGTAAAACCATCAAACAAATATACAATGCAAGAAGTGCATACCGTTCTTCCATTAGAGGAAGTGATACTAAAATGCAACATCTAATGAAGCTTATTGAACGGGATCAATGATCGAGGCCGTACCCGAATCAAATCAAATAAACATTAAAAATACAGTATCTAGGAAGTGATCCTAGGTCGTCTCCCAATGAGCAATGGTCAACCAACGTTCATAATAGATAGTGATAAAATAGTAACGAATTGGGGGGGGGGGGGGAGGGTTGTTTGTTTTTGTAATTTAAGCGGCAAGCAAATTTTAATTACAAAATAACAGACTTAAAACGTGTTGTTTCCCCATGATTCACAAGCAAGTCTCTTATCCTAGGTTACGAGGATTTATCCCTAACCAGTTCAACCACTTAATCCAACCCTAAATTAAATTACTAAGCGAAAATTAACATAAGGTTGTCATTATGTGATTAAACAACACATACACCAATTAGTCATGAATGAAACTGATCATTAAGCATGAACGTAAATTAAGCGCAGAGGCAATTAATCAAGCACTAAGCATGCATGAATTAATAGCAACAAATACAGAGTAATTGATGAAGAGGAAAAACTGATCAGAATTCAATAGTAATAACAAAACCTCAAAGAAAGTTGTGCTTGATCCTCAAGAGAAAACAATGTTGGAGACTTAGCCTTCCATTAATCAGCAGAAAATGAAATTGTAGATTGAAGCAGAAACGAAATTGCAGAAAACAAATTTTATTCTACGTGAACAGTGCGCATGAACAGTAAAAACTGGAATTCTAAAATCCTAGAATTATTCTCCTCTTCGAAAAAAACTCCCAAAACTAAAACCTTGGTGCTGTTATATAGGTTCTCAACCCCAAAGCTTACAAATCTGTTTTAAGTCCAAGCCCATAAATAAAATAAAATTTGGACAAGATAAGATAAGATTAGATGAAATAAAATCTAGATAAGATAAGATAAGATTGGATGAAATAATATCTAGATTAAATAAAATCTAGATAAGATAAGATTTGATAAAATAAAATTGTCTGCTCTCTTCAAGTCCAAGCCCAATTCCGAATTCAAACCCAATTGCTTATAATTCTCCTAAAATTAAATTAAAAACACAAAATTAGTCCAGTAGGCCCAAATGATTAAACTGCATAATTAATTTTACAATTAAGGCTGTAATTAAAATGGTGACAAAAAGGGTTAAGAAATAAGAGAAAATAATGACACATCAAATTCCCCCACACTTAGCCTTTTGTACTCCTGGGCAAAATAAAAAAGCAAAGCAAGGGACAAATCTAGAGACATTAAAGAGAAACAAACAGACACAAAAATAATTACATATTTCTCAATGAATCTCAAGGAATGAAAATAATGGGTAACATCCAACACGTAAAGAGTTAAAGAATTAAGGTCGTCATGAAAATCATCCAAGCATCTCAAACATGGCAAGATAGTCAATCAGCTCAAGAATGAAAAGTGATAAAGCCTCACAAGATATGCACTCTATCTCTCAAGTGTCTAGGCTAGTGTTTACTCTCAGAGCACCCATGAAAACAAACACCACATAGACTTGGCAAGACTCTAAAATTGACAACCACATCACAAACACATGCACATGAGGATCAAAAGGTTTTTTAAGGTTGTAATGGGGCCAAGGACAAGGTAGAGGAAAGTATGGGATAGTAGCTAAAACCCAAAGGAATAGAGGAGCAATGGGGAATAAGTGGGAAGTAAGAAAAAGTAGTAAACCCCAAAACCAAAATTAAAAATTAAGCATAAAAAGTAAACCCAAAACAAAATCAACCAAGTCCTCAAACCAATCCAAGTCTTCAAACTAAGACCTTATTTATTCATCTTCATTCTCTCTTTTTTTTTTTTTTCTTTTTTTGTATATATATATATATATTGTGAACAGTAGCAATTGAAAGTATTTGAAAATTAAAGCAACAATTAGGCAATATATGTATATACATCAAGCATGGCCAAAATACATCATCAAGCATGGCCAACAAAAACATATCATCCAATGAAACATACCCCCCCACACTTATTCCCAAAATAATTCCAAAGCTCCAAAATTCCTTAAGGGTAGGATGAGATCATGGTTTTTCACTTAAGGCTTGTAATGATCTTCAAAACAAAGAAAGGGGAACATAGACTCAAAGGGGCTATCAAAGGAATTAATTCAAGGTAGGCTCATTTGGCTAGAGGCTTATAAGAACAAAATGCCTAAATCATCTCCCAACATGCATGTGAAGCAAGAAGTATCAACAAGAGTCAAGCCAAGGCTATTGTGCAAGCAATCAATGGGGCAAAACACACCGAATAAAATAAATGATGATTGCTCAAATTCTCACCAAGGATAAACCTATCACTTTCAATTCGAACTTTCAAAACTAACTTGACATGTAGAGAAAAACAAGGATTTCAATTCACAAAATGCCAAGAAACTCCTATTTCGAAAACAATTACCCATTACCTGTACATAACCCAAAATTCAAAGAGAAACATGCAATGTTGTACACAAAACATAAAACCAAAATAACAAAATTAACCTAGAAAAACCTAATAAAATTAAACTAGAATACCCAAAAAATTTAAAGAACAATCTCTCCCCCCCCCCCCCCCCCCACACTTAAACAACACATTGTCCTCAATGTAGCACTATCATAAGATCAAGAACAATTAAAACAATCAATAAATTTGGACAAGTGCAATAAAAGTAAAGAAGGAGACAGAAAAAGAAAACTCTCTAAGTCATGGCGGAAGAGAAGTAGGGTGAAGTAAGGAGGTCTCCTCTACCACTACATCCACTAAGCAGAGATTTGTGAGGAATGGTTATAGTCGGTGTCCATTGACCTTGAAGCTCTTATCTGTGGATTCACTTTTGATCTCAACTGTACCATAAGGAAAAACATTAGTCACCACAAAAGGACCAATCCACTTTGACCTCAACTTACCACTCATGAGTCCGAGTCTAAAGTTATACAATAAAACTTTCTGTCCAACCACAAAGTCCTTCTTAGCTATCAAACTATCATGAAGCTTCATGGTCTTCTCCTTGTAGAATTTGGAATTCTCATAGGCTTCTAAACGAATCTCATCTAGCTCACTTAGTTACAACTTCCTTTCCTCTCTAGCCTGATCCATAGAGAAGTTGTAGGTTTTTACAGCCTAGTAGGCTTTGTGCTCTATCTCTACAGGAAGATGACATGCCTTGCTAAAGACAACCCGATAAGGTGACATTCCTATGGGTGCTTTGTAGGCAGTCCTATGCGCCCAAAGAGCATCATCCATCCTGGTGCTCCAATCATTTCTGTTCGGCTGCACAATCTTCTCCAAGATCTTTTTTATCTCCCTGTTTGAAATCTCAGCCTACCCATTAGTTTGGGGGTGGTAAGGTGTGGAAATTCTGTGCACGACCCCATACTTTTTGAGCAAGGCATACATGGACCTATTACAAAAATGGTGCCTTGATCACTAACGATGGCTCTCGGGACTCCAAACCTGCAAAACAAATTAGATCTAAAAAAATCTACAATAACCTTAGCATCGTTAGTTCTGGTGGGTTTGGCTTCCACCCATTTTGAAACATAATCAACAGCAATGAGAATATAAACAAAACCAAAAGAGACAGGGAAAGGCCCCATAAAATCTATACCCCAGACATCAAACACCTCACATAATAACATGGATTGTTGAGGCATTTGCTGTCTCCATGAAAGTGAGTCGCCTACTCTCTGACAAGGCTCACAAGTGCTACAGATTCTCCACGCATCCTTGAAGATGGTGGGCCAATAGAAACCGCAGTCAAGCACCTTGCGAGCTGTCCTCTGTATGCCAAGATGGCCACCTGGTGCGGAAGAATGACAAAATTGCAGGACTGAGTCAATCTCATGTGTCATACCCTAATTTCGTCTGGGAACTATTGCTTGATGGCATGCAACCTTTCATTGACCGCTTCAAGGTACTTGGCACCCTTTGTTGCACAATATGTGAAGTCCCGACATGTGCCGGAAATCAAAAAGAAGCGTTGTTACGCGATCCGTGAAATTCCGTAACGTGTCGAAAATCAAAAGGAAGTATTGTTACGCAATCCGTGAGTTTCCGTTACTTTTCGAAAGTTAAAAAAGGAGTAATTACATGATCCGTAAGGTCCCGTAACCTTACAGAAAGAAAACAGGTATCGTTACAAAATTTGTAAAGTTTCGTAACGTTACAGAAAAAGAATCACCACAAAAAGCAAAGGGGGTGTATTTAGTAAAAAATGGGGTGCAAACAGTAACCAGGCCCACTTGGGCCTTCCAGATTCTTCCTCCAGAAGGCGGTTTCTTCTGGAGGAAGCAACCTGGCTTGCCTGGGCGAGCTGGGTGGCAAGCTCTTCCCCTATTTTGCTATAAATAGGGGGAGGAGTGAAGAAGAAAAGGGTTCAGCCTTCTTGGCACTTCGTATTCAGTTGAAATTGCTGAGGAAAATTGTTTCCGTGAAGAAAATTCAAGCCGAGGCGCTTCCGTAACGTTTCCATAACGTTTCCGTGGGTAATTACGCGAAGATTTTTAACCGTTCTTCGACATTCATCGTTCGTTCTTCGCTGTTCTTCGGTCTTCAACCGGTAAGTACCCCAAATCGAGCTTTTCAATTCATTCTATGTACCCGTGGTGGTTCCCATTTGTTTCGTGTATTTTTATTCTCATTTCATTTACTTTCCGTATCCCCTTTTGACGTGCTTCAGTCATTTATTTAAGTCATTTCTCGCCTAATAAAAAAATAAAATAAATTTCCACCGATCATTTGATTTGTAATATCCGTTAATTTCTGTTAAAATGAAATCCGACCGTTCGGTTGTGCCGTAGCCACGTTGGAAATAAAAAAAGAGGTAAAATAATAATATAATAATAAAAAAATACCTTTTAGTAAAATAAAGCAAAAAAATCAATCGAACGTTTCTCTTTGGGATTTCTCTTTCTTAATTGAATTGACTAATAACTAAAGTGAAACTAAGGCTAAAATCAACTCGCAAAGTCAAGCTCGTCCACAAAAAAATCACTAAAAAAGGATTTGAAAATTCAATATCTCAGTTTTTCTTACCAAGTAAATGGATCATTTTTAAGGTCCAACGCCTTAAAATGATCATCTTCCAAGTAAAAAGAATCGCTTGATTCACCCTTTAAAAAGAACTACGTAGGTCTGATTTCCTCTTCGATGGAGGGTACGTAGGAGCAAGAGCCCTGCTATTGTCAACCTCAAAAATAAAAAAGAAATAAAAGTTTAGATACACAATTTCACACAATTCTAATCTAAGGCTGTTGTCTTTTGGGACAATCGTGAGAGGTGTTAATACCTTCCTCAAACGTAAATACAACTCCCGAATCTGGAATATTCTTCATGACCGGTTTCCTTCGGTTTTTTCCGATGTTTTCCACAAATAAACGTTGGTGGCGACTCCGCGCATTTTCCTCCTTTGGAAAACGCGCCCGTGAGCCTCGCCTCGCTCGCCCGCAAAAGGGCATGTTGCGACAGTTGGCGACTCCACCGGGGACTGTTTTTGTGAGTTAGGCCTATTTTAGGAAATTGTGGAATTGTGAAACTTTGTGTGTGCATTTTTGAAATGTGTAAATATAATAAATGCTATCTTTTCCACATTTTTACACTGCATTCTAAGCACCCACGGGTTTGAGTAAAAAAGGGGCCCTCTACCTGAGTCCATGGGAATTTAAGGAGTGGAGGTGAATCTATGGTCATGCTAGGTCTCCGACTTGCTTGATAATAGTGAAACCTCGTCTAGAGCTTTCTCTCTTTATAATGTGTTGTCGCTGGTATTCCATACCGCCGCAATATTATTATCTTGAGTGATGATACCTCTAGAAAACAGCCATGTGAGATATGGATCGTTGGGAGTAGTTATTAGAGACTCCTAGATATTATCCTATAGGTCCCTAAAATAGGGGCACGAAGCGAACACGCTGTGTGCCTTTTAAACACTGTCATGCATATAACCTAAATGTCATGTACGCCTTTGTTGTATGATTATTTGAGGATATTGCCATGCTGTGTAAATCCCCCTGTTGCGCTTTTGCGCATCTGCATCATGCCGTCACACATGCGTTGTATGTGGGTCTCGTCTTTTGTCGTGGGAAGTCGGAATATCCATATCGTCTTCTTAACTGCACACATGGGGCACTGCGCCCCCAAATGCGCAGGTAAGGAGAAATGATTTTTCGGGCTCTCGTGTCCGTAAATGCATTCATATCATGCATCGCATAAACATCTCTCCATCATCATAATGAACATATCGTTCCTGCATTTGTCCGTTATCACATTCTAGCCTCACATTTTGCATGAGTCATTTCATCATCATGCATATGCGTTCAACATACTTTTTGTTCTACAAGTTTGCTCATACATGATCCTTGTGTTTTCCTCTACAAAACAAAAACAAAAAAAGGGAAGCATGAAAATTCATGATGCATTCTTAGTTGCATGTGTTAGGTACCATGAGCCAACCATGTTGGGATCATAAACCCATTTCTAAAATAAAAAAAACACAAACAACAAAACAAAATGATTGAGCATGGTACCTAATGCGTGGTTAACTAAGAAAGGATGTCTCTTCGGGCATCTCAATCTCATAATTACATTTTCCATGCATAGCATGCGTATTCCCGAGTCTTTCATCCCTATGAAATGTTGTTGAAGTATTGGCGATCAAAATTGCCATTCCCTGGGTTATGGGGTTGAACCAAGCTCGTGCTTTTACGAAAAGGTTCATCGAGTCAAGTTGAAGTAAGGAAGTAACCATCTTGCAAAATTGGGGCAAAAGATGGATCGTGTTACATCATTGCTTCGTCTACTGCCAAACACGTTTAGGATTGTTGATATCCTTGTTACTTCCAGCTTCACCTTGACAAAGATGTCATGGACCATGTTGAAAATCTAAATTGATTCAACCCCATGTCCTGCGTAAAAATTCGCAATACTTCAACTATGCATCATTTGCATACATCCATGCTTTTCATTGGTTGCATTGCTCATTACATTCTTTCCTTGAAAAATAAAATAAAATAAAATGAACTTAATCATTGTTATAAAAAAAAAAACATGCTTTACGGTGACCTCACCGAACCTGTGCTAGAGCTAGAGTAATGGGTGAAGTAGAGGAGGTACAAGAGAAGATGAAGGCCGACATGGAGGCCATGAAAGAGCAAATGGCCACGATGATGGCCATGATGAGCATGAGGAAGATAATGGAAGCCAATGCAGTTGTAGTTGCCGCTACCAGCACTGTTGCTAAGGTGAACCCGATGCCCTCATCTGGCCTCAACCAAATGAATCATCCAACCTCAGCTATGGTAGGCAAAGATTTGGGAAGTACGGGCGGCCCCCATGATGTGCAAATTCAAAACGAGCACGCCTTCCCGCCATATGGCTTGCCTCTTAACTATACGTCACCCAATGTGGCGTACACTCCCAATAAGAATGTCAATAACTCCTATACCCATTGAGAGCCAGCAACCCCAAAATGATCATGCACATGTCTCTTAAATAGTGGGGGAGACACATGAAATTCCCCACCACAATCCAGCCGACTCCGAGCCTTGCCTCGGATATGCCACTGAAGGGCAAGCAGTTGGTGATATACCCCTGCAAAACACTTTGGAGGGCCCTCAGTATCACCCACAACCACACCCCTTGCATTCCACAGCGATTAAAAACCCTCATGCTATGGCAGAAATGGAAAAGTTGGATCATGTAGAGGAAAGGCTCAGGGCCATTGAAGGAAGTGAAGATTGTGCCTAGAAGAGTTGTTCCTAGTACCCAATATCATCACCCTTCCCAAGTGCAAGGTGCTGGACTTTGACAAGTACAAGGGGACTACTTGCCCCAAGAACCATCCAAAGATGTATTGTCGGAAAATGGGGGCATACACAAAAGATGAGGACTACTGTTGATACATTTCTTCTAGGAAAGTCTTACGGGGGTAATTGCTACCTAGTACACTAACTTGAAACCTTCCCGAGTCCATTCTTGGAAAGACCTAATGGTTGCTTTCATTAGGCAGTATCAGTACAATTCTGATATGGCTCCGGATAGGATGCAACTACAGAACATGTGCAAAAAAGGGGGCATGGATCTTTTAAAGAATACGCCCAAAGGTGGAGGGATCTGGCCGCCCAAGTGGCACCCCCAATGATGGAAAGGGAGATGGTAATCGTGATGGTAGACACATTACCAGTATTCTACTATGAAAATGGTGGGTTACACACCTTCAAGCTTTGCGGATATGGTCTTTACCGACGAGAGGATCAAAGTGGGTCTAAAAAGAGGCAAATCTGATCATCATGCTTTGATAAATGCAAAAAAACTGGGGCAAATGAAAAGGGTGAGAATGAGGGAGAAGCCCATGCTGTGACTGTCATTCCTATTTGGCCAAGTTTCCCACCAACCCAACATTGTCATTACTCAGCCAATAACAATCCATTTCCTTACCCACCACCCAGTTATCCACAAAGGCCATCCCCAAATCAAACCACAAAACCCACCTACCACACAACCAATGCTAAACACCACCTTTAGCACAAACCAAAACACCAACCAAGAAATGAATTTTGCAGCGAAAAAGCCTGTAGAATTCACCCCAATTCTGGTGTCCTATGATGACTTGCTCCCATATCCACTCGATAATTCAATGATAGCCATAACCCCAACCAAGGTTTCTCAACCTCCATTTCTCCGAAAATACGACTCAAACGCAGCGTGTGCTTGTCATGGAGAAGCCCCGAGGCGTTCCCTTGAGCATTGTAGGGCCCTGAAGCGTAAGGTGCAAGGTCCAATTGATGTGGGCTAGCTAAAATTTGAGGAGAATCACTTGTTGAATCCTAACATTGACAAGCGACACCACACATGGGGCAATTTTGAAAGCTGTTGTTAGATGTCTCTAATGACTCATCAAGATTTTAAAGTTTATACCATTATTGTAAACCACAATTACAAAGCTAAATAAAATTGATAAATCTGATATCTTTGTCCCTCATCCTCTCACAAACGCATCTTTGCTTATTCAACTTTCATCGGAATGTGGATGCAAGCCATTGGTCTGTTTGCTCAAGCGACCTGCGCTCCTGAGTGTTGACTTCCAAGACCATTCAATCAGAGATTACTCATCTTGCATGTTGGTGGGGGTGCCATAAAACAACGAGTAAAGTTCAAAACAAATAAGTTTCAAAATAAAAAAAAAGGTTCAAAAAGAAAAAGAGAAAAAAAGGAGCATTTGATTAACTGTGCTTTCAAGACGTTCATGTAACCTCATTTTATCATTCCAAAAAGTTTGTCTTTTTAGAGAGAATTGAGTTACCAAGAATAGGATGTTGGACAAATGGCCTCAGTTATCTTAAGAAGGGGGGGGGGGGGGGTTAAATAAGATACAAAGAATATTCCCCAATTAAACTTTCACTCTCTTTGTTTTGGATTAACAATGCACCCTTAACATGAATTACTCAAAAAACCATTCAAAATAAACTTCTTTAAAGCAAAAGATAGATGACAATAAATAAAAGAAGTTTAAAGAGAGGAATGGAAACTTGATTTATACTGGTTCGGCCACTTCCCGTGCATACGTCCAGTCCTCAAGCAACCCACTTGAGATTTTCCACTCTCTTTGTAAAATTCCTATTACAAAGTCTGAACCACATAGGGACAACTCTTCCCTTGTGTTCAGGAATCCTCTACAACAAGAGACCCACAGTCTCTTAATCCCTTTTCAGAAATAAGAAGAAGAGAAGAAGAGATCTCTCTTAAAAGAGATAGATTGTACAATGAAGATCAATCAAAATTCCTTATTAAATATGCAAGTGGTTGACCAAGGAATCTTTTTGAGAGGATAAGACATTTCAACTCAGAAAAACTCTTAATCTTTTGAGAGGATAAAACTTTTTGGGCAGTGAAAACTCTCTTTAAATTCATGTTTCCAAGTCACATATAAATAGACCTTTGATGGCCATTCATAAACCATTTGAATAGATGTGACTCTTGGAAATTATATTCTGAAAATCCCCTCTGGTAATCAATTACAAGACTTGTGTAATCGATTACAGGTTTTAAAAATTTGAATTGAAACGTTCAATAAACTGCTGGTAATCAATTACCATCCATGTGTAATCAATTACACGTTATAAATTTTGAATTCAAATTTCTAGTGACTGTTATAAACATTTTTCAGTTGCTGGTAATCGATTACCAGAGAGCAAATCTCAATTTGAAATGATAGAATTCTTTTTGTTTTTTTCAATTTGGAAACTTATTCCTAAAGATTCTAGAGATCAAATTGATCGTATATCTTGATTTTCTTGGATTCTTGTCTTGAATAAAACTTAGAAGAACTTGATCCTTTAGCATCATCAAGACATCAAAACATCTTGCTTCTACATAGGAGTCATTTGACTTAATCCATCAACTGAAAAATCCTTCAACTATTTCTCGTCCTTGGAAAATTCTTTTTGCAAGAATCAACTGCTTCTTTCATTCTTTCTCACTACGAGGTTGTGAAAACAAAACAACAATTGGTGCCTCTAAGCCCTACACTAGGGCAATGAAAGGCACCATGCATAAACCTCAAACGAACCTAAGGGCAGATTAGAAGTTCTCACCCAATAGGTTCCTTGCTACAAGGTCATGATGAAAGACAACGATTGTACCTCAAAGCCCTACACTGGGGCAATGAAAGGCACCATGCATAAACCTCAAACGAACCTAGGGGCAGATTAGAAGTTCTCACCCAATAGGTTCCTTGCTACAAGGTCATGATGAAAGACAACGATTGTACCTCAAAGCCTTACACTGGGGCAATGAAAGGCACCATGCAAAAACCTCAAGCGAACCTAGGGGCAGATTAGAAGTTCTCACCCAATAGGTTCCCAGCTACAAGGTCATGACGAAGATAACAATTGGTACCTCAAAGCCTTACACTGGGGCAATGAGGGGCATCGTGCATGAGCCTCAAGTGAACATAGGGGCAGATCAGAAGTTCTCACCCGTCGATGTTTTTAAACAAGAAAAAAAGGGGAGACAAACCCTGGAATTTCAATAGATTGATTAAACGTCAAACGGCTCCATTGCCGTCACTCCAAAATGGTCAAGTGACTAAATCAAACAAAACATACACTCTGAGGGAGTTCCCGGAGAGATTTGCAAAAGATAGGATAAGGTTGCATGAATTATCACCTTTTTCAAAAGGATAGTCAATCTGTGTTTTCCAAAAAAATTAAATCAAAATCAAAATCACAAAATAGGGAAAGAATGTCATAAACATTGTACAACTTTCCATTGCATTGCATTGTTTCATAGGAGGTCAGCATTACCAAATTTCACGACAAAGGTTGCATGCGTCTGCATCCCTAAAAATCATGTTAACTGCATAGATTTCCTACATCTCGTGTCCAATCTTTTTGGATGACCGACCCTCTCGATGAGTCGATCTCTTGCTTTCTCATAAAGGTGGACCCTTGGGTACTAGTACCTATCACCTTTAGAGGACTATATGTCCTCGCCATCAGAGGACTGCACATCCTCGCTTGCAGAGGGCTGCACGCCCTCGCCTTTAGAGGGCAACGCGTCCTCATTTTCAGTGTGCTCCATATCCACAACTTAAGAGAATATAAGGTCCTTTGCCCTTAGATGCTTCACCGAGACTTGCACTCCCGGTTAAGGGGCCAGTAGTTTCCTTTTATCAGTTCCTGGGCCACCCCCTGATATTGGAAGGTGACCAACTGTGCGAGCACATCCAGAGAGGGAGGCTATCATGCATTTACTATGCATACCGGGGCAAGATTTCACCCGTGCCGCTACAAAAAGACGAGTGCGGATCATGTGCACCAACATGACCACTCTTACATGGATATGGATGACGTTGCTACTTAGCAACATTCTGCCCAGCGACCACAATGCCAATCTCCCCCTGCAGATGTATCAGTTGGTTTGTGCCGTCATGACATAGGTAAGTATGCACATGGCTCAATTGATTTCTGATGTCATCTATTGTTTGCAGGGATCGCACCCACAAGACGCCCAATGGACCTGAAGAAGTCCAACAGGGCCCTGGGGTTTCCAGCTCTGGTTACGGGCCTCTGTAAGTCCTACAGGGTGCCCGTTCCCCCAGCAAGGTCATGCCATCGTGACATAGGTAAGTATACATATGGTTCAACTGATTTCTGATACCATCTATTGTTTGCAGGAATCGCACCCACAAAGACACCCAGTGGACCCGGAGAAGTCCAACAGGGCCCTGAGGTTTCCAGCTCTGGTTACGGGCCTCTGTAGTCCTACAGGGTGCCCGTTCCCCCCCGGCAAGGTCACGTCATCATGACATAGGTAAGTATGCACATCGCTCAACTGATTTCTGATGTCATCTATTGTTTGCAGGGATCGCGCCCGCAAGACACCCAGTGGACCCGAAGAAGTCCAACAGGGTCTTGGAGTTGCCAAGCTCTAATTACGGGCCTCTGTCAGTTCTACGGAGTGCCTGTCACCCCCAGCAAAGTCATCAGGCCCCCTACTAATCGAGTTTTCATCAAGAAGTACTGCGTCCCCAGGTAGGCGCAGGGCGAAACACCACAACAGCTTGGGGATGGCCGGCAGCGGGCAACAGACGCACCGCCATCACCTCTAGAGTTCACCTCAGCTCATCCACAAAAATGTTAGAGCGTTGCTTACGACCCATGGCTGACCAATAGGCGACCAAGTCCAAAGCCAAAGGTAAGCAAGGTGCTAGGTCCGTGGCCGACAAGTCATCATGCGTCCAGCTCAAGACGTTAAAGAAGCGCTACTAGGAGGCAACCTAGTACCTTTTAAATCTCTGCTTATTATTTGATCACTTTTGTTTCTCAAGTCATAGCAAGACACACCTAGTTGCTCATGATCCTAGGAATTTAAATAAAACAAGCACAAGCTCGGAAGGTAGTCATACCTCACAAAAATATATATATATATATATATATATATATATATATATATATATATATATATATATATATATATATATATATGTATGTATGTATGTATGTTTAGGTAGAAAGATACCTTGGATATGCATGTATGTAGCAAAAAATACTTCACAAAATATATATATGTATGTTTAGGTAGAAAGATACCTTGGATATGCATGTATGTAGCAAAAATACTTCACAAAATATATATATGTATGTTTAGATAGCAAGATACCTTGGGTATGCATGTATATAGCAAAAATATCTCACAAAACATATATATGTATGTTTAGGTAGCAAGATACCTTGGACACGCATGTATATAACAAAATACCTCACAAAAATATACGTATGTTTAGGTAGCAAAATATCTCATGAAAAAAAAAGAGAGCGAACAAGAAAAGAAAAAGAAGGAAAAAAATAATAATAAAATAATAAAAAGTTGTCTAGCTAAAAAACAACATGCTTGTGAAAAGAGATAATTTCCAACTTTTCTTTGAAAGATTTTACTGATCTTAACCAGTTTTTGAAAAAAATGTGTATACACCTGAAGAGTGAATGCTGTGAAAATTTTCCAAACGCCCAAAATGGACTCGGATGAAGGCATGATTTGATAAAAGAACATATTTTGGAAACACTGGGTTGACTTAAACTAGGGAAAATGAATCCTGAGCCCTAGTGTCACATGACCATAAAAACTTGATGCTTGAGTGTCCACATGGGTGCATGCATGACCAGTTTTGCAGAAAATTTTCTAATCATCATTGTTGCATGTGTATCATGGAAATAATGTAGGACATCCCCTTTATCCCCGAACTGCTGGCCAAACCCTGACATATATCATGACCAGCCATTCTACAAGCCTTGAGCCAAAATCCCAACTTATCATAAACCTTGACCCAGGGTGAGAATGTCAATCCTTGCCCTCGGAAAACAACAAAAAAAAAAAAGAAAAGAAAAATTCCCAATCAAAGAGTGGGAGAAAGCAAAAAAAAGGAAAGAAAATTCCCGATCAAGGATCGGAAGAAAACAGAAGAAACATCCAGAAAGGTCTTTGGACCAGACAATATTTGAACAATACAAAATTGTCACCAAGCAAACAAGAAAAAGGAAACCACGACCTAAAGTGGTACTCTCCCTTTGATTGCCGACAAAATCCTGTGCGCTAGCGACTTTCTCGCCACGCACTAAACAAAAACAGAAGAGGAAAAGGCAAAAACACTCAAAGCCAAATTCCCCACCTAAAAACCATTCCCAAAATAAGTCCTATTGATCCATGATCACGCATGTAATCTTTGATTTGATAGGAAATGATTTGCAAAATCAAGTCATGACATATCTATGGTTCGGAATTAGGATAAAACACTTACCTGTGTGAGATTGATACACTTTGAGTGATTTTCTCCTATCTTTGTTGGACCCAGTGTTTCCTCTAAATGGTCATTTAGAAACGAAATGATAACATCCAAAATCTCATTTATGGTTATGAGAAAATTTCATCAGCATACTCTCCTTCCCCGATAAACACATCATTTTTCAAAAAAAAAAAGCATATGTTGTTCTGATCAGTTGGAAGTTTGGTCTCTTTACTAAAGCATGTTCGCATTTTAGTGAAGAAAACACCGAGACTATTTTTAGTCTCACAGTTATCAAGAACTACATAGGTCTGAGTTCCTCATCACAAATTGAGGATACGTAGGAGCAAAAACCCTGCTTTTGTCGACCACCCCACTTTTTGTTACCGTGACCCAAGAGTCCGGTGGCATGCGGAGCCACATGACCGTGGGATCCCCAGATTCATGTTCTTTTTATGTTTCATCCTTTATCATTTACATGTTATTTTATTTCTATGACTTGAGGGACTAACGTTTGTTTTTTGTTGTTGCGATTGTCATTTGTTTTGTGCATATATTTTTGTTTGGACTATTGCGTTAGTGCTTACTTCGTTATTATCGATAATGTTTGTTCAAATTCCAGAACCGTGTAGTGTTTTCATTTAGGAACGTCGTCCTAAAGCGAACAAACATCATGATAACACCAAAAATAGAAAAAGAAAGGGGCGTTGTGAACAAATGTCATATCTGTATATAAAGAAAAGAAAAGAGTTTTTGTATATAAAAAGTGTATGAAAAGATTTTGTGTGAAAAGAAATTCTTGTGTGTGAACAATGAGTGTATATAAAGAAAGTTTTTGTATAAACAATGAGTGTTAGGAAAAACGAAAATAGAAATCTTTGAACATGAATAGGGTTGGTATATAGACCGTGTTGACGTAAAGGGCAAGAGTTTTAATGCGTGTGTATACAGAAAAAGTTTGTCATGTATAGGAATGTAGGTGTACAAAGAAAAGTTTTTTCTCATAGATGGCAATGGATGTATAGTTTTTGTGAACATAAAAAATGAAACAAAAAGGAAAAAGAAAGAAAGACCTCGAAGGTCGGCATGTTATGGTTGTAGGAAGCATAAATCATTCGTAGAGAACAAACATATCTTTTGGAAACAAGGGACTGACGCTAAGAGTTTATTTTCTGAATAACCGAGATAAGAGTGGATGGATTCATTGAACCGATGAAAGAACATAATTTGGAAACGTTGGGTTTGTTTATGTAAATCCCCAACCGTAGTATCACAATGCCATAAACTGGATGCTTGAGTGCCCACCTAGCTGTGGCCATGACTAATTTTGCACGTTGTTTCCAAATCATCATTGTTACGCGTGCCTTGTGGAAATGATATGGAAGTTCAACCCGAGATCGACACCTGGACACACGAATTTGTTTTGCCCTAGATATCAAGATCGGGCTCCCATGATAAAAGACCCCATTGAGACACAACCTTAGACTACTTTGAACCTTGGCCTATAAAAAGAATTCTCATCCTTTCCCCCGAAGCAAAGGATAGCGGAATCTCCTTAAGGGAGAGCGAATAACGAATGTTAAAACCCGAATTCCCAAAGAAAGAAATGGAAAGGGAGAAATGAAAAGAAAGAAAAGGAAGAAATGAAAAGAAAGGAAAAGAAGGATTCCCGATCAAAGATCAGAAGAAAGTAAAAACGAAAAGATCAAAAGAAAGTGAAAAGGAAAAGGTCGGAGGAAAACAGAATAATTCCTGATCAATCTTCTGACCAGATAAATTTTTCGGCAGGGTAAATGACTGCCGGCAAAGGAAAACCCATTTTTAAGTGGTTCTTCCTTTGGGATTGCCATTCAAAGTCGTTCTCGACTGGCGGTATCCCGCCCCACATAAACAAAGAGGAAAAGACCGAAACACCCAGCTTCCTCTCCAAAAACACTACCCTTGAGAAAATCCTATTGATCCGTGATCGTGCGTGTGATCTTTTGGTTCGATAGAAAATCGTGTGCAAAATAAAGTCATGGTGTAGTTATGGTTTGGGATTAGGGTAAAACACTTGCCTGTGTGAGTTTTTATACACTATGAGTGATTTATTCCCAGTTTCAGTTTGACCCGATGTTTCCCGTAAATGTTCATTTAAAAGCTAAATGTTGACATCCTGCCTTTCATTTTCGGTTACAAGGAAAATTACCTTTGGCATGGGTATATTGTTTCTCTAAGATATGGTGCTCTCGCGAATGATTTATTTTTCTTTGCAAAAAGCATGTTTCCCTTTTTTAGGTGGAAAAAACCCGGTGGACCATTCGGTCCTGCCAACAAATCTTATTCGGAGACCTATGAATTGATTGCCTAGCGCTGTTCATGTGTCCTCCACCATCGAGGCTGGAGCCCCGCGCTGTTCACCTATCCTCCATCCTCTAATCTTTCGGAGACCCATGAATTGATTGTCTAGCGCTGTTCATGTGTCCTCCACCATCGAGGCTGGAGCCCCGCGAATTGATTGCCTAGCGCTATTTGCCTATCCTCCATCCTCTAATCTTTCGGAGACCCATGAATTGATTGCCTAGCGCTGTTCATGTGTCCTCCACCATCGAGGCTGGAGCCCCGCGAATTCATTGCCTAGCGCTGTTCACCTATCCTCCATCCTCCAATCTTTCGGAGACCCATGAATTGATTGCCTAGCGCTGTTCATGTGTCCTCCACCATTGAGGCTGGAGCCCCGCGAATTGATTGCCTAGCGTTGATCGCCTATCCTCCATCCTCTAATCTTATTCGGAGACCCATGAATTGATTGCCTAGCGCTGTTCATGTGTCCTCCACCATCAAGGCTGGAGCCCCGCGAATTGATTGCCTAGCGCTGTTCACCTATCCTCCATCCTCTAATCTTTTGGAGACCCATGAATTGATTGCCTAGCGCTGTTCATGTGTCCTCCACCATCGAGGCTGGAGCCCCGCGAATTGATTGCCTAGCGCTGTTCGCCTATCCTCCATCCTCTAATATTTCGGAGACCCATGAATTGATTGCCTAGCGCTGTTCATGTGTCCTCCACCATCGAGGCTGGAGCCCCGCGAATTGATTGCCTAGCGCTGTTCGCCTATCTTCCATCCTCTAATCTTTTGGAGACCCATGAATTGATTTCCTAGCGCTGTTCATGTGTCCTCCACCATCGAGGCTGGAGCCCCGTGAATTGATTGTCTAGCGCTGTTCACCTATCCTCCATCCTCTAATCTTTCGGAGACCCATGAATTGATTGCCTAGCGTTGTTCATGTGTCCTCCACCATCGAGTCTGGATCCCCGCGAATTGATTGCCTAGCTCTGTTTGCCTATCCTCCTCCCTCAAATCTTATTCGGAGACCCATGAATTGATTGCCTAGCGCTGTTCATGTGTCCTCCACCATCAAGTGTGGAGCCTACGGTGACTGGGAAATGTGGTTTTTATTATTTTCCCGATTAGTTTCATAAATGGCTTGCTTAAAATAATTGGAACTAAACCATGGGAAAAATCCCTCTTCCATATTAAGAACATAAAAATCAACAGGAAAAATAAGTTCACCAACCCGAACCAGCACATCCTCTATGAAACTTGCGGGGTAAGCAACACTTCTATTTGCCAAATGAATCACCACATTTGTAGATTGCAAAGGTCCAAGAGATAAAGAATTGAAAATGGACATAGGCATGACACTAACTGATGCTCCTAGATCTAGCATGGCATTCTCTAATTTACTGTTCCCAATAATGCAAGGTATACAGAAAGTACCTGGGTCCTTACATTTCTCAAGAATGTGAGGAATAGATTTACCTATCAATGCTGACACATTTCTGCCCATGCTAATCCTTTCATTGCCTTTGAGCTTCCTTTTGTGGGTGCATAGCTCCTTTAGAAACTTGGCATATCTTGGAATCTGCTTGATGGCATCTAGCAGAGGTATGTTCACCTCTACTTTCCTGAAGGTCTCTAAGATCTCTTTTTCCGCTTCTTCCATTTTTTTTGGAATTGCTCTAGGTGGTAATGGAAGAGGGATATGAGGCTGCGGTAAGTCAGAATTACTAGAAGAAGGTCCACGTGCATGAAAATTTTTGTTAGGAAGCTTTCTCTTTTGTGAAACTATCTCATCCTCTTTTTCAGGTGTAGAATGAAGCTTGACAGGTTCAGGTGCAGGTGCTGCTACTGGTGGAGGCACTTGAATTTGGTTGCCAGACCTCAAGGTGATGGCATTCACATTTTTCGAATTCTGCACAGTTTGTGAAGGCAATTTGTCAGAATTTTGGGACTGAGCTTGGTTCAACTGAGTAGCCATCTGCCCCATCTGATTTGTCAGACTCTGAATGAAGGCTCTTGTCTCTTGTTGAAATTGCATATTCTGGATGGTCATTTGCCTCACTAACTCTTCTAAGGAAGGTTGAGGAGGAGCCTTAGTTGCTGATTGTCTTTGTTGTGACTGTTGTTGTTGCTGCTGCTGTATTGGAGGAGGAACATATGGCTTGCTTGGACCAGCAACATTCTGGAAAGGAGGGATAGACTGTTGTTGTTGTGGAGGACTTGTCCATCTCAGATTTGGATGATTCCTCCAACCTGGATTATATCTGTTGCTTGAAAGGTCATAATTATTCTGTTGTTGTTGGTTTTGCTGCTGAGGGGGTCTATTATAAATGTTTGCAGCATAAGCTTCAGGTTGCTCATTGACTCCAGATTGTTGCAAAGAAGGACAAAGATCTGTAAGGTGATCTATAGAAGAACATAGACCACAGACTCTTGCAACAGGTGCAAATTTCTGATTCATGGCAAGCTGAGTTACTAGGTTGACCAAGGCATCAAGTTTTCCCTCAAGCTTTTTATTTTCAGTAGATGCAGATGAATCTGTGGCCACCTCATGGACTCCTCTAAGGACAATAGCATCATTTCTTGCACTGAATTGTTGGGAGTTGGAAGCCATCTTCTCAATCAAATTCCTAGCCTCAGCAGGGGTCATATCACCAAGAGCTCCACCACTGGCAGCATCAATCATACTCCTCTCCATGTTGCTAAGTCCCTCATAGAAATATTGAAGAAGGAGTTGCTCAGAAATCTGGTGATGAGGACATCTTGCACACAATTTCTTGAATCTTTCCCAGTACTTATACAAGCTCTCTCCACTATGTTGCCTGATGCCTGAAATGTCTTTTCAGATGGCAGTGGTCCTAGATACAGAGAAGAATTTCTCCAAGAATACCCTCTTAAGGTCATCCCAGCTGAAAATGGACCTGGGAGCAAGGTAGTAGAGCCAATCTTTTGCCACTCCCTCCAGAGAATGAGGAAAAGCCTTTAGAAAGATATGATCTTCTTGGACATCAGGGGGCTTCATGGTGGAACAAACAATATGGAACTCCTTAAGATGCTTATGAGGATCTTCACCTGCAAGACCATGAAACTTGGGCAGCAAATGTATTAGTCCAATCTTGAGAACATATGGAACACCCTCATCAGGATATTGAATGCACAAACTTTCATAAGTGAAATCAAGTGCATCCATTTCCCTAAGAGTCCTCTCACGAGGTGGAGGTTGAGCCATGTTCTCAGTATGAAAATTAGTAGTTGAATGCTCAAAATCAGAATATTTAGAATCACCAGCAACATAATACTCACTATGCTCAAAATGCATAGAATGATCAGGATGCACACTATGCCTAACTAATCTATGAAAGGTTCTATCTATTTTAGGATCAAAGGGTTGTAAATCACCTGGATTGCCCCTCGTCATGCACTATATGCAGCAAATAATGTGTTCTCAAACAAGCACCAGGGGAGGGTTAAAACTACAACTATAGCCAAATGATATCCAAATGAGCTGAAATTTTGTGAGCAACACCCTAAAATCATGAAAAGATAGCACAAAAAATTTCAAACAAAAATTCAAAGTCTAACTATGAAAACTACTTAAGCAATGTTTAGAAAAATAGGACAATAATACTTGAAAAATAAAAAAAAACTTAGTAAACAACTGATTTTTTGAGTTTAGAAGCCAGTTGCCACAGAATGGGAAATTTTTTCCTACCCCAAATTCATATATAATAATAGTCATTCTGATACCTGGAGCAAAAGTTATGGCCGTTTTAAGTTTTGCTAAAAACAAGTTCCCAAAAAATTTGTCTTTTTCAAATTCAACCACACCAAGTGCTCTTGGTATTTTTCGCACAAAATATGGACCAAAAGAAACTACCACACAAAAAATCAGCCAAAAATAACAACTCTAACTATAAAAAAAAATCACCAATTAAATTGCAAAATCAGCCGCTAGTTCAGTTGCTAATCACTATTCACAGCATTACACAAAAAATCAGCATTACACAACATTACACAAAATCAGTCACAATTTTGTGAGCAACTGAAATAGGGAAGCACTAAATAGGGGACGCGACTGAAATACGAAACAGAACACTACACAAAACAAAACAACACACACTCACACACTAAACAATAGAGCTAGACTCAAAACAACTAAACACTATTATGAACCTTTGGCCCACTGCTCCCCGGCAACGATGCCAAATTTGATCGAGGCCGTACCCGAATCAAATAAACATTAAAAATGCAGTATCTAGGAAGTGATCCTAGGCTATCTCCCAACGAGCAATGGTCAACCAACGTTCATAATAGATAGTGATAAAACAGTAACGAATTGGGGGGGGGGGTTGTTTGTTTTTGTAATTTAAGCAGCAAGCTAATTTTAATTAGAAAATAACAGAATTAAAACGTGTTGTTTCCCCTTGATTCACAAGCAAGTCTCTTATCCTAGGTGTCGCAACCTACCCTTCGGCGGGAGGGCGACGCGTGACTCGCGGGATGCGGGTTCCACGAAAGGAATACGCGCGGAGTCGCCACCAACGTTTATTTGAGGAAAACGTCGGAAAAACCGGAAAAGACGCGATCTACGAACTTTTAAGTGAAAGGTTCGGGAGTTGTATTTACGCACGGGGAAGGTATTAGCACCCCACACGTCCGCCCCAAGGGACGGCAGCCTTTAATCGAATGTGCAAACATGACTTTGATTTTTTTATGTTCCCTTTTTATGTCTCTATATCCTTTATACCCTTTTTATATTTTCTCTTTTTGTGGTCGACAAGGGTGTTTCCCTTTGCTCCTACGTATTCCTCAATTTGGGATGAGAAAATCAGACCTACGTAGTTCTTTTTTATCAAGTGATTCTTTTTTACTTTAAGAGGTGATCATTTTAAGGCGTTGGACCTTAAAAATGATCCATTTTACTTAGTGAGAAAATGAAATGACAAACTTCAAAAGCCTATTTTTATGGACGAGCTTGACTAGGAGAGTTGATTTTAGCCTTTAGTTTCACTTTAGTTATTAATCAATTCGATTAAGAATGAGAAATCCCAAAGAGAAAACGTCCGATTGATTTTCCGCTTTATTTTACTAAAAGATGTCTTTTTGATTATTATATTATTTTTTACCTCTTTTTGATTTCCAACGTGGTTACGGCACGACCGAACGGTCGGAATTTGTTTTAACCGAAGTTAATGGATAATACAATTCAAACGTTCGGTGGAAATTTATTTTATTTTTAAGTTAAGCGAGAAATGACTTAAGTAAAATGGCTTAAGCACGTCAACAGGGGGTATAAAAAGTAAACAAAATGAGAATAAAAATGCACGAAACACAATGTGGACCACTACGGGTACGTAGAATGAATCGAAAAGCTTGGTTCGAGGTACTTACCCGTTGAAGATCGAAGAACGATGAAGAACGAATGAAGAACGTCAAAGAACGGTTGAAACCTTTGCGAAATTCTTCACGGAAAACGTTACGGAAACGTTTCGGAAGCGCCTCGGCTTAGATTTTCTTCACGGAAACGATTTTTCCAAGCAAATTCGAAAGAGAGAGAAGTGCCAAAGGGGCTGAACCCTTTTCTTCTTCACTTCCTCCCCTATTTATAGCAAAATAGGGGAGGTGGTTGCCGCCCAGCTCGCCCAGGCGAGCTCAGCTCGCCCAGGCGAGCCAGGTTGCTTCCTCCAGAAGCAACAACCTTCTGGAGGAATATTCTGGAGGGCCCAAGTGGGCCTGGGTGCTATTTGCACCCCCATTTTTACTAAGTACACCCCCCTCTGCTGTTTTTTTTGGTGATTCTTTTTTCGTAAAGTTACGGAAACTTACGAATTTCGTAACGATACTTGTTTTCTTTCCATAATGTTACGGAACCTTGCGGATTACATAATCATCCCCCTTTTGACTTACGGAATGTTACGGAACCTCACTTAATTATGCAACGATGCTTCCATTTGATTTCCGGTGTGTCACGGAAACTTACGGATTGTGCATCAATATTTTTTTGGTTTTTCGGCATGTCCTGGAATTTCACAAATTGCCTAATGAGAGTCGCGGGCGACCATAAAATCTCCACATGCAAATGACTTGTTGTTCCCAGAATTTCACAAATTGCCTAATGACAGTTGCCCCTCTTTACTTGTCTTTTATTGGAGATAAAAGGAAAGTAAAGATAAGACACTAATTTCGTTCCTCTCGATAATTTCGCTCCTCTCGGTTGACGACAGTCGCGGGTGACCATGACTTGTCGCTCCTAGAATTTCACAAATTGCCTAATGATGGATGCCAAGCACCTCACAAGGACCAAAGAATGGTCGCATGTCATCAAGCAAAGGTCCCCGGACGAAAATCAGTGTATGACACTAATTTCGCTCCTCTCGGTTGACGAGAGTCGCGGGTGACCATGAAATTTCCGCATGTAAATGACTTGTTGTTCCCGGAGGAACAAAAGGTGCAGAAGACTGTCCAAAGAATGGTCGCATGACATCAAGCAAAGGTCCCCGGACGAAAATCAGTGTATGACACTAATTTCGCTCCTCTCGGTTGACGTATCATCGGGCCCGCCGCCTCTGGATGACACAAGGGTGCAGAATGACCAAACTTGGTCTCTGCTTGTCATCGGGCCCGCCGCCTCTGGATGACAAAAGGGTGCGGATAACCGTAAGGTATCTCCGCGTATCATCGGGCCCGCCGCCTCTGGATGATACAAGGGTGCAGAATGACCAAACTTGGTCTCTGCTTGTCATCGGGCCCGCCGCCTCTGGATGACAAAAGGGTGCGGATAACCGTAAGGTATCTCCGCGTATCATCGGGCCCGCCGCCTCTGGATGATACAAGGGTGCATGTCACATGACCTCAGGGTCAGTATGACAAAGATTATGGGGCGGCCGACAAAAGCAAGGCTCTTGCTCCTACGTATCCTCCAATGAGGAATTCAGACCTACGTAGTTCTTGATAACTTGTGAGACTTGAAAAGTCTCCATCGGAAAATGCTGACATCTCCGGAAAGGGCGCAGATAACCATATTGGTCTCTGCTCGTCAATCACACTTGGGGTCACTGAATGACGAGGTGCGGATAACCGTAAGGTGTCTCCGCGGGCTACCAGCTCTTGAGTCATGGCAACAAAAGGCGGTGTGGTCGACAAAAGCGAGGCTCTTGCTCCTACGTATCCTCCAATGAGGAATTCAGACCTACGTAGTTCTTGATAACTTGTGAGACTTGAAAAGGTCTCGGTGTTTTCTCCACTAAAATGCAAACATGCTTTAGCAAGGAGACAAATATTCCAACTGATTTAGAGCAGCATATGCTTTTTTGAGTGAAAAACAATGCGTCTACCGGGGAAGGAGAGTCTGCTGATGAAATCTCCCATAACCATAAATGAGATTTTGGATGTTAGCATTTTGTTTCTAAATGATCATTTAGAGGAAACACTGGGTTTGACAAAAATAGAAGAAATCCACTCAAAGTGTATCAATCTCGCACAGGTAAGTGTTTCATCCTAATTCCGAACCATAGATATGTCATGACTTGACTTTGCAAATTATTTCCTATCAAATCAAAAATTACACGCGTGATCATGGATCAATAGGGCTTCCCTTGGGAATGGGTTCTTTTGGTGGTTTCTTCTTTCGGCTTTTGTGTGTTTTTGGCTTTTGATTTTTCTGGCTTTTTTCTTTTTCTGTTTTTGTTTAGTGCGGGGCGAGAAAAAAAAGTCGCTAGCGCACGGGATTTTGGTTGGTAATCAAAGGGAGAAGACTATTTTAGGTCGTGGTTCCCTTTCCTTCTTTTTTCGTTCATTTGGTGACAATTCTGTATTGTTCAGATATTGTCCGGTCCAAAGACCTCTCTGCATATTTCTTCTGTTTTTCCTTCGATCCCCGATCAGGGGCTTTCTTTCCTTCTTCTTCTTCTTCTTCTTCTTTTTTTTTTTACTTTCTCCCATTCTTTGATTGGGAATTTTCTTTCTTTTCTTTTTGCTTTCTCCCGCTCTTTGATTGGGAATTTCCTTTCTTTTCTTTTTTGCTTTCTCTTTGATTGGAAATTTTCCTTCTTTTCTTTTTTGCTTCCTCTTTGATTGGAAATTTTCCTTCTTTTCTTTTTTGCTTCCGAGGGTAAGGATTGACATTCTCACCCTAGGTCAAGGTTTATGGTGAGTCAGGATTTTGGCTCAAGGTTTGTAGAAGGGCTAGACATGATACATGTCGGGGTTTGGTTTGGTTCAAGGATAAAAGGGATGCCCCACATTATTTCCATGACACAAATGCAAAACTGATGATTTGGAAATTTTATGCAAAACTGGCCACGCATGCACCTATGTGGACACTCAAGTGTCAAACTTTTATGGTCATGTGATGCTAGGGCTCAGGATTCATTTCCTCTATTTTAAATCAACCCAATGTTTCCAAAATATGTTCTTTTATCAATTTGTGCATTCATCCGGGTCCATTTCGGGCGTCCGGGGAAATTTCACAGCATTCACCCCTCAGGTGTACACACATTTTTTCCAAAAACCGGTTATGATCGATGAATGAATTTTTTTCAAAGAAAAGTTGGAAATCGTCTCTTTTCAAAAGCATGTTGGTCTTTCAGCTTGACAACTTATTTTCTCTTTTTCCACCTTTTTCCTTACTTGCTTTCTTCTTTTCCTTTTTGTTCTCTTTTCCATTTCATTCATTTCATTTTTTTCTTTTCTATTTTTATTTTTATCATGATTTTTTTTGTTTGTTTTACACATATATTCTTTGGACGATGTTCCTAAACGAAGAACTCTACACGGTTCCAGAATTCCAAACATCATCAATAGTAATGATATATAAATACTAACGCAACAATCTAAACAAAAATGTATGCGCTGTACAAATGACAATCGAAACAACAAAAACAAACATTAGTCTCTCAAGTCAAAACAATAACATAGAATAAAAATGACAAAAGAAATATGAAAGAAAACATGAATCTGGGGATCTCCCAGTCACGTATCTCCACTCCCTCCCAAGAAGTCAAGCAAATCGGCCATCTCCTCATCCTCGTGGGCTTCTTCTCCATCGCCGGGAGCTTCTGGGGGTGCCTCTCCTGCTTGGGCCTCGGGCCAATCTCCGGGCCATGCAACCTCTGCCCTGAACTGGTCTGGAGTAGGGCATGAAAAAGAAGCGAAGCCCTGGCTCTGCATGCTAAGGCTCATCTGGTACAGACAATCATGGGTCCGTACATGTGCTCGGTGGTTGGCCGCCTGCTGGCGAACCAAATGCCGTAAATACTGCTCCATGTCAAATGCCCCAGCCTGGCCAGCCTGATGAGGTGGTGGGGGCGCGCCTGCGGCCTGTGGAGCATCACCCTGAGCCTGTCTCTGGGTACAGTACTTCTCAATAAAAGCCCGGGTGATGGGCGGCCGAATCACCTTGGTAGGTGCAACGGGGACTCCGAACGACTGGCAGAGTCCTGTGATCAGTGCGGGGAATCCTAGGGCCCTATTGGACTTATCTGGGTCCAAAGGGTGCCTAGTGGGCGCCATACCTGCAAAAATATAGATGGCATCAGCGATCAACTGAGCCACATGGATGCTCATCCGTGTCAGGATGGCGTACACCAGCTGACACTTCAGCATGGGAAGGTCGGAATTATGATCGGTGGGCAGGACGTTGCTGAGGAGCAACGTCATCCATATCTGGGTCAGGGTGGTCATGTTGGTGCGCATGATTCGCACTCGCCTCCCTGCAGCAGTCCGGGCAAAATCCTGCCCCGGTATACATAGCAGCTGGGCGATGGCCTCCTCATCGAACCCATCAGACCGGTTCCTCCTCTGGCCATACTCACATTCCTGGCCCTCTTCCAACACCAACGGATATCCTAGGAGTTGGCCGATAGCGTCGGCATCAAACGGGATCCACTGACCCCTTACCCAGGATCTCATGTCACGCACGCCCTCCTCTGTTGGCCAAGCATTGGCATAAAACTCAAGGACTATTTCTGGATCAAACTTGGCCATGGGAGTAACCAGTGATGCCCACCGCCGGCGCCCTATTTCCTCCTGGAAATCAGTATACTCGTCGTCCCTGAGCTGGACGCGTCGCTCCCGGAGAAACGACCATCCCTTGATGGCCTCGAAGCGCTGCTGGTGTACAGCGCTCCTAAAGCGGTGACTGTCATACTCCGGATCGGAACTAGTTCCTTCGGCTGCCTTGTCCTTCCTGGACCTCTTTGAGGCAAGCTTCCTCGGGGCCATTTCCTGCGAAGGCAAAAATTTGGAAAGTTAGTTTTACCAGTGGGACACTACTCTTAAAACAAAAATGGCATACAACCTCCTCCCATAAATACAAACATCAATGTAAATTTAGAGCAAGCTTATGCGCATATTTCCTTACGAACGTTCACTTGCACAAGACATCCTATTAACTAAGAAAAATGCACCCATATACAATCAAGGTAGCTTCATTACCTAGATTATTTACATGTACTTCCAAGGTGTATTTGTTATTTACATCACACACGACTCCTTGGCTGAATTTACATACATGCATACTCAAAGCATTTTGGGGTACCAAAAACTGCACATGCGCTCATCTTGGTATTTCCAATACCCATACATATACAAACTTCACGATGAATCTTGACTACCTACACAATAAGGTGCTACATTTCATGCTTTTTTTTTTTTTTTCAAGTTTTTGCTACCTAAAGCCACATGCAAATTCAAGCATATTTTCCTTTGCTGACTAAAATTGTATTCAAATTAGAAGGTATATATTTTTTTTGTAATATGTTTTCTTCACATAACATGCAACGCATTTATATATATTTTTTGTGAGACATTTTGACTACCAAAAATTATACATACATCCAAGTATTTTGCTATCATACCCAAAGTGTAAATTGCCAAAGGTATCTTGCTACCTATTCTAAACCTACACATTCATGACGAGCAAAATTCCTAAACATCTAGGCGTAGGGAAAATATTGTAGTGTGGCCCATAGCTGATTGCTGGCCAAAAAGGGTAACTTTACCCAATATGCACCTCCTTTTGTGTTCTTTTTGCATAAAATTTTAGTTTCTAGGCCTAGGATATATGTGGGGCAATTACTCTAGCCTTTTTCGGGAATGAATACATATTCCAAAAATAGAAAATATGTACAAACCAAAATGCCCCATGGGTTGTTTCCTTACAAAAGTCACGCGCTAATGCCATTGAGGCATTTCACCGAACACTTGGTGGGCGCGCGTTTAGGCGTCAATAGCAAGAGAACAGGGACAATGTGGCATGTCCCATTGTTTCAAAATGCATTATAGGCCTAGGGCCATCCCATACAAACCCCTAATTCAACCTAATCAAGCAAGAAAACAAACCAAAATTGCCCCATATATTTGAGCACACTCCCACAATTTAGGGCACCAAAAGGAGATCAAAATACACCAATGAAAAGCTAGAAAGCTTAGGGATGGAACACTTACTTGTTGGTGATGAACAAAAGCGCAAAACGGAATCAAAAAATGCGAAAAAGGATGACCCTAGGGCTGCAAACTCGTCAATCCCGTGGGTATGGCTTTTGAAAGGGGGGAAAAGAAGTTTTTGAATGTAAAAATGCCCCCCCTTTCGTCATTCTTATAATTTGGTGCAGGGGTGGCTCGCCCAGGCGAGCCCAGCTCGCCCAAGCGAGCTAACCTGCACATTTTTTTTTTTTTTTTTTTTTTGAGGGGAACATTAACCATGTCCCCTCCCTTCTCATGGATTAGCATCTTGCCTAACTTGAACTTACTTAGGTTAGAATTAGGCGTTGATTACTTATTTTATTATTATTATTTTTTCCTTTTTAAAACAAACAAATAGTAAAAGAAAGCTGCAAAATACAAAGGATACGGGGCTGCCTTGCAGCGACATTCTCTGCTTGTTTCGCACAGAGAAGGGCAACGATCGGTCGGTCGTGACCCCATCCCCACTTGCGTTCGTCCTTAAGTACCTGCAAGTAATAAACAACCAGGTATGGCCAATCTTGACCGCGTCATTACCCTACCTTGATTGGTTTCTGCCGTTCATGTTTTGTCTCTACTCCAGAAGGTAGCCCAAGGTGATCCTGCCCCTGTTTTACCACAACAATATACATGCGTATGCGTATGCATGAATGTTTTCAAACGCAGAAAATTTAGGGAAAGTTGGTTCAGGTTCAATTCTAATTAAGCGCTTGGGGGATCCCATGAACTGAGCGGAAGGGCTCAGGTGATCACAGATTAACGCAAGGTGTGAAACTAACGTGAGGACTAAAAGCCTCGAATCCACGTTCATTTCTTTGAAAGATCGTAACGAGAGATACAACAGACAAGAAATCCCTGGGGGAAATCCAGAAAACGCATAAAGATAAAGAACATGCAGCGACATCCTTAATTGCCCCAGCTTCTAAGCATAATATTGTTTGACGACATCAGAGTTCACGGGTGAAGGTAGCTCTTCGCCATCCATGTTGGTAAGCACCAGGGCTCCTCCGGAAAAAGCCCTCTTTACAACAAAAGGCCCTTCGTAGTTCGGGGCCCATTTCCCTCGATGGTCCTTGACAGCATGGGACATTTTCTTTAGCACAAGGTCTCCCTCATGGAACTTGCGTAAGCGTACTTTCTTGTCGAATGCACTCTTCACTCTTTGCTGGTATAAGCGCCCATGACTCATGGCCGTTAAGCGCTTACCCTCAATGAGGTTGAGCTGATCGTAGCATGTTTGAGCCCACTCTGATTCCTTTAATCCGGATTCTGCCAAGATCCTTAATGATGGGACTTCTACCTCAAACGGTAACACAACCTCCATCCCATATACCAATGAGAACGGCGTTGCCCCAGTTGACGTTCGCACTGAAGTCCGGTAACCGTGTAACGCGAATGGGAGCATCTCGTGCCAATCCTTGTATGACATGGTCATCTTTTGGATAATCTTTTTGATATTCTTATTGGCCGCTTCCACGGCTCCATTCATCTTTGGCCGGTAGGGCGTGGAATTGTGATGCTGGATTTTAAACTCCTTGCACATTTCTGCCATCATCTTATTATTCAGGTTGGTGCCGTTGTCCGTGATAATCTTCCTTGGCAAACCATATCGGCAGATGATCTCTTTCTTAATGAACCTAACCACCACATTCCTCGTGACATTGGTATATGAAGCCGCCTCGACCCACTTGGTGAAATAATCTATCGCTACGAGGATGAAGCGATGACCATTCGAGGCCTTGGGCTCAATGGCCCCGATGACATCTATTCCCCACATGGAGAAAGGCCAAGGGGCGGACATGACATTCAGAGGATGTGGTGGGGCATTGACATTATCTGCGAATGCTTGACATTTGTGGCACTTCCTCACATGGACACAACAATCACTTTCCATGGTAAGCTAGTAATAACCTGCTCTTAGGATCTTCCTGGCCATAGCATGTCCGTTGGCGTGCGTTCCAAACGAGCCCTCATGGACTTCTTCGATCATGTGATTTGCCTCCTTGGCATCCACACACCGCAGGAGTGTCATGTCGTGATTTCTTTTATACAGTATGCTTCCGCTCATGAAGAAACCGGCTGCCAACCTCCTCAATGTCCTTTTATCGTTGTCGGCAATCTCTGGCGGGTATTCTTTGCTTACGACATATCGCTTGATGTCGTAATACCAAGGCTTTCCGTCCCGTTCCTCTTCCACTTGGCAACAATGTGCGGGCTTGCCACGACACCAAAATTCAATGTAGGGTAGATCCCCGTGCGGTGTTAGCTGGAACATAGACGCCAACGTAGCAAGTGCATCCGCCATTTGATTTTCCTCGCGGGGAACATGATGGAAGGAGATCTCATCGAAAGTCTTAGCCAATTCCTTGATATAGGCTTTGTAGGGTATCAGCTTGGGATCTCTAGTTTCCCATTCTCCTCTCAGCTGATGGATTACCAACGCTGAGTCGCCGTACACCTTGAGTAGTTTGACATCGGAGTCAATTGCTGCCTGGACGGCTAGGGCACATGCTTCATATTCGGCCATGTTGTTGGTGCAGTCGAATCCTAGCCTGGCTGTGAAAGGTACACATTGATTGTCCGGAGAGATCAACACTGCCCCAACGCCATGACCTAGAATGTTTGACGCTCCGTCAAACCATACAGTCCATTTGTCCCGATCTTCGTCCAACTTTTCCTCGAACAAGGCCATGATGTCCTCATCCGGGAATTCCGGATGCATGGGCTGGTAGTCGTTAAGAGGCTGTTGGGCCAAATAATCTGCCAAAGCGCTTCCTTTTATCGCCTTTTGGGTGACGTAGACTATATCAAACTCAGATAGCAAGACTTGCCACCGGGCGATTCGTCCTGTGAGAGCTGGCTTCTCAAAGATGTACTTAACCGGGTCCATTTTGGATATCAACCAGGTAGTATGGCTCAGCATGTACTGCCTTAGGCGATGGGATGCCCATACTAAAGCACAACACGTTCTTTCGAGCAAGGAGTAATTCATCTCACAGGTCGTGAACTTCTTACTTAGGTAGTAAACAGCGCGCTCTTTCTTCCCGGATTCGTCATGTTGCCCCAGCATACACCCCATTGACTCGTCCAAGATTGTCATGTACAAAATGAGAGGTGAAATTCTGATACCAATGACAGATGTCGTACCAGATGTCACGACATCACGCTTCAGAACATGCAGATTATATTTGACAGTGTGAACAGGTTAAACAAGTAAATAACACACAAGAGAATTGTTAACCCAGTTCGGTGCAACGTCACCTACATCTGGGGGCTACCAAGCCAGGGAGGAAATCCACTAAAATAGTGTTAGTTCGAAGATCTAACAGCCACTGTTTACAACCTTCTCACCTAACCACTACCCGTGCAACCTCTACCTAAGAGCCACTCTTAGATATGAGAACCCCTCTCACTCCCTCTCAATCACACTCCCGTGTTTACAAATAAATCAAAGACACACCAGAGATTGCTCTCTGAACAATAGAGATCAACTCTACACAAACTATAGAGATCAACTCTACACACTCAGGTCCAACACTTGATGTTAGGGTAACATCAAGGTGGCTCACAAAACACTCAAGTCCCAAAACTCACAAAATAACTCTTCAATCCCGGACTTGGTAGAAAACTCGTGCAGCCTTCATGTTTATATAGCTGTGTGCGTATCTGGGCTGCAACAACTTGTGCTGGATGAGATCTATCATTCTCCTGAAAAATCTGCACTTAAAGATCTAAAAGATACAGTTTGATCTTTTAGTTTTTATCTTTAATCTTTAATCCCTGAACGAACTCTTCTAGTTTGTAATTCGAACTTTAATTATCTTTTAATTCGTTCCTAAAGATAGATCGTCTAATCTGTTGCTAACTGCACAATAATCTGTTAAAGATATAACAGATTTATGTGTCCAGTATTTTCGGGCAAGATGTCCTGGACATCGTATCCGACATCGTGGATCCTGCAGCTTCAATTCTTCATTTGACTTTTATCTTGCCTTGTGCATTGTGCAGCAACTCCAGTATTTTCGGGCAGGATGTCCTGGACATTGTATCCGACATCGTGGATCCTGCAGCTTCAATTCTTCATTTGACATTTTATCTTGCCTTGTGCATTGTGCAGCCCGATCTTATTCCTTTACATAACGTTGGACATCATGTGCAGCAACTCCAGTATTTCTTCATTGTCTAAGTGCTTATGTTTTAACAAAATCTTAGCCAATCTTTTAAAACTCAGTAGAGCTAAGCACTAACAATCTCCCCCTTTGGCAAATTTTGTCTAAAACATACTTAGACACTTCCTGAGCAGGTACGAGCAGTTATGCAAGTGGGATCAGCAACTTTCATTATCAGAGTAATCAAGCACAGCGGTATCTGTAGTGGTAACAGCAAAATTCTGCAAGTTGCAAGTCGTTTCCAGGATGTCAAGACATCTCACGTGACATCAGCTTTCTGCTCCCCCTGTCTCCATGCTCTTACTGCAGCATCTTCTATCAGCTACTAGTCTTTTCCAGGATGTCAAGACATCTCATGTGACATCAGCTTTCTGCTCCCCCTGTCTCCATGCATTTACTGCAGCATCTTCTATCAGCTACTAGTAGTTACAGTAGCTTACATCAGTCATCATCAGCAGCAGCAGTCTTCCCCTCAAAATCATATACATACAACTCCCCCTCAAAATCATGAATCATGCATACATCGTATCCTTCTTCTCAAAATCATAAATCATGCATAATACTACTATTGCATACATAGTATCCTACTAAACATGAATATACCATTACTCCCCCTTTTTAGACAGAATTTGACAAAAGTAGAATGCATGAACTTAAAGTGCAAATATTACAGACCAATAGCAATCAATTGTTCAAAGGGACATGCCCCTATAACTAGTAAGAGTAAAAAGCAAAAATAAAGGTCTGATGGTCATGGGGTGGCTTCAGAATCATCATCATCTGATTCTGTATCCTCTGCTGCATCTTCTTCTTCCTCAGCAGCTTTCCCTGATGTCGAGACAATGTCTGGGACATGTGTCCCCTCAAACAGTTTGTAATGCAGGGAAAGAGCAGATTCTCTCTTCATCACAGAGTCAATGTTGTTTAAAATATTTGGATGTTGACTCAACATAATGCCACACAATACAGTTGGGAAGGCAATGGGTAATTTGACAGCAAAAGATTCTGAATGCTTAACAGTTTGATCAAAAATATAGTTTCCAAAATTAAATTTGGACTTGGTTCCAACAGCATACAAAAATTTACCCAAACCTGTGGCAACAGTGGAAGTATGATTGGTGGGTACCCAGTTTGCAGCGCCAATCCTGTGCAGGATTGCATACTTCACACTTAGCTTCCCTGCAGAAAGCTTCCCTTTCTTTGGCCAATGCTGGACTCGTTTGGCAGTGATTTCCTTGGCAATCTGATGCTCAGAAACATCAATATCCACCACTCCTTCAGTAGGTCTGCCCAGATATTTGTTGATTACAGCAGGGGAGAATCTAACACATTTTCCTCTGACAAACACTTTCTGGTACTCATCACTCTTTCTGTTTGTTATGTCAGAGGGAATGTTGACAATGAACTCCCTGACTAGACTTTCATAGCAATCTCCCAACTTGGTGACAGTTTTCAGCAGTCCAGCACCCTTGATGAGGTCCATGATCTCCTTGCAATCCAAGGCATCTCTTCCCAGCTCTCTTTCAACAGCAAGTCTGCGTTGATATACATATTTCCACCTTTCAACATTGCCAATGGAGTGGAATGAAATGTTGTCCAATGGAGCATCAGGGACATTTCCAGGCACCTTTTTCCCTGATGTCTTGGCCCGCTTGATGTCGGGAACATCTAGTTCGACATCATAATCAGAATCAGATGAGGAAATTTCTTTCCTCTTCTTGGAAGGGATTGCAACTTTGCTCCATCTGGATGTGGTAGGAGTGATTGGAGTGCTCTTCTTCTGTGCCATAGTTTTGATTCGTCCAGACCTCTTAATGGGGGTTTTTCCCTTTCGGCTTTGAAGTCTTTCTGCAATGCCAGGTGCTAACTTGTTGGCAATGGGTTCCTCATCAGATTCGACTTCTTCTAGGTCAATGAGGTCACCTGGAGCAGGTTCTGGTGCCCTTGGTGCAGGGGTCTCTTCTGTGGCTTGATCTTCTTCTTCTGTTGATTCCTCTTCACTGGGTGAAGGAAGGGCTTCAGCATTTGGAGTGGAAGATGTTGGAACATCTTTATCAGCATCAGGCACAGAAGCATTTTTCAAAATGCTACTCACAATACTGCGGATCTTCTTGTCCATCTCCGTGTCTACTTCCCTAGGACTTGTTGCAAGGCTAGGGTTTTCAGAAGTCTTCACTCCCTGTTGTCGTTTGGGAACCAGTTTCTCAGGGACAGGAGCTTGACCAGGAATCATTTGTATGGGTTGGATATGGAATTCAGGTTGTTCCTGGTTTGATGGTGCTTTGGTGGATGATGGAGATGATGGTACAGAAGGCGAACCAGGTGATGAAGTATCTTTTGGTGAGGTAGCCATGGAGAAGCAGAGCTTTTGGAATGGTTTCGTGAAATTCCGAGAGGAGTTGGAGAATGCTGATGAAAACAAGAATGCCACGAAAATATAAATTTGAATGAAGAATGTAGAGGGGCGTGTGAAGCAACGGTCGAATCTGTTTTGGCCCAGTAATGAATGTGCTATTAACGTTTGAGCACATTCAAATAGAAGTAATTGCTATAAGTCTTCTAGCAGACAAATGCCCAGCTTGCCCCTCAGTTTTTCAAACTGATTTGCATCCAATGCCTTTGTGAAAATATCTGCTATTTGTTCCTCAGTGTCAACATGCTTCAGTGTGATCACTTTATCATCAACAAGATCTCTAATATAGTGATGTCTAATGTCAATGTGCTTGGTTCTGCTGTGTTGAACAGGATTTTTAGAAATATTAATAGCACTCATGTTGTCACAGTATAATGTCATGACATCTTGTTCGACATTGTACTCCTTCAGCATCTGCTTCATCCAAACTAGTTGTGAACAGCTGCTTCCTGCTGCAATATACTCTGCTTCTGCAGTAGATAGGGACACACAGTTCTGCTTCTTGCTGAACCATGAAATAAGATTGTTGCCCAGATAGAAGCATCCACCAGAAGTGCTTTTTCTGTCATCTGCACTTCCAGCCCAATCAGCATCACAATACCCAACCAGCATTGAATCTGAACAATGACAGTACATAATCCCATAGTCACTGGTGCCATTTACATATTTCAGAATTCTCTTTACTTGATTCAAGTGACTTATCTTGGGATTGGCTTGATATCTTGCACAAACACCTACTGCATAGGTGATGTCAGGTCTGCTAGCTGTTAAATATAGTAAGCTCCCAATCATGCTTCTGTACAGACTTTGATCAACACTGGTGCCAGCTTCATCTTTTGACAGCTTCAAGTGAGTAGGCGCAGGTGTTCTTTTATGGCTGGCATTTTCCATCCCAAACTTCTTGACAATGTTCTTTGCATATTTGCTTTGTGAGAGGAATATGGTGTCTTCCATCTGCTTCACTTGGAGTCCCAGAAAATAAGTCAGCTCTCCAACAAGACTCATCTCAAATTCAGATTGCATCTGTTGGACAAAATGTCGAAGCATCTCATTCGACATCCCTCCAAACACAATGTCATCAACATATATCTGTGCTATCATCAAGTTTTCAGCATCTTGTTTGACAAAGAGAGTCTTGTCAATTCCTCCCTTCCTATATCCTTGCTGAGTAAGGAACTCTGTTAGCCTTTCATACCAAGCTCTTGGAGCTTGCTTCAATCCATAGAGAGCCTTCTTGAGCCTGTATACATGATCTGGATGAGTTGGATCTACAAATCCCTTTGGCTGCTCCACATAGACTTCTTCATTCAGGTATCCATTCAGAAACGCGCTCTTCACATCCATCTGGTACAGCTTGAATTTGAGGATGCAAGCTACACCAAGTAACAATCTGATGGACTCAAGTCTAGCAACAGGGGCGAAAGTTTCATCAAAGTCTACACCTTCAATCTGAGTGTAGCCTTGAGCAACAAGTCTGGCCTTGTTTCTGGTTATAACACCTTCTTCATTGGTTTTGTTCTTGAAGATCCACTTGGTGCCAATCACATTAGTTCCCTCGGGTCTAGGAACTAGCTCCCAAACATCATTCCTTTTGAATTGCCCCAATTCTTCTTGCATAGCATTGATCCAGAACTCATCAGTCAGTGCCTCTTTCACATTCTTGGGCTCAATTTTGGAGACAAAGCATGAATTGGAGACAATCTCAATCTCCCTTGATCTTGTAGTGACCCCTCTGTTTGGATCTCCTATAATCAGCTCCTTGGGGTGCATCTTCTGAATTCTAATGGAGGGTCTCTTGTCCGGTTGATTGATGTTTGGTTCATCTGTAGCAGAATCAGAGTTTTCTGCATTTTCTGCATTTTCTGCACTTTTAGCTGTATCTGCTACATTGTCTCCCGATGTTCTGACATCTTCTTCGACATCCTTCTTTCTTGCTGGAGTTAGGTCATCAACAACCACATTGATGGATTCCATCACAGTTCTGGTTCTGGAATTGAATACTCTATATGCTCTGCTGTTTGTAGAGTATCCCAGGAATATTCCTGCATCACTCTTGGGATCCATCTTTCTCCTTTGCTCTCTATCTGCCAAAATGTAACATGGACTTCCAAAGATGTGGAAGTGCTTGACAGTTGGCTTCCTCCCTTTCCAGATTTCATACAGTGTGGTTGGAGTCCCTCTTCTAAGTGTGACTCTGTTGTGGATGTAGCATGCTGTGTTCATGGCTTCAGCCCAGAAATTATAGTGAAGTTCTTTGGCATGAAGCATGACCCTAGCAGCTTCTTGCAAAGTCCTGTTTTTCCTTTCAACTATGCCATTTTGTTGTGGTGTAATGGCTGCAGAGAACTCATGAGTGATACCTTCAGATGTGCAGAATTCAGTAAACTTGCTGTTTTCAAACTCTCTGCCATGGTCACTCCTAATTCTCTTGATGGCACAGTCCTTTTCTCTTTGAAGTCTTAGACTCAACTCTTTGAATACTTCAAAGGTGTCTGATTTCTCTCTGATAAAGTTGACCTAGGTAAATCTGGAGAAATCATCCACAACAACATAGGCATACCTCTTCCCTCCAAGGCTTTCAACTTGCATAGGCCCCATTAAGTCCATGTGAAGTAGTTCCAGCACCCTGGAAGTGGTCTGATGTTGAAGCTTCTGGTGGGACATCTTGACTTGCTTTCCAATCTGACATTCACCACAGATTCTGCCCTCTTCTATTTTCAGATTGGGAATGCCTCTAACAGCACCTTTGTCAATGATTTTCTTCATGCCTCTTAAGTGCAGATGTCCAAATCTTTGATGCCATATTTTGACTTCATCTTCTTTGGAGAATAGACATGTGGAGGAGTAGCTGGTTTCTTGAGGTGTCCATAGGTAACAGTTGTCCTTTGATCTGCTGCCCTTCATTAGAACTTCACTCTTCTCATTTGTCACCAAGCATTCTGACTTTGTGAAGTTTACATTGAATCCTTCATCACACAACTGACTGATGCTGATCAGGTTTGCAGTCAGTCCCTTCACCAGCAGTACTTTGTTCAGACTAGGAAGTCCATCATGGACTAGCTTTCCCATTCCAATGATCTTTCCTTTAGAGCCATCTCCAAATGTCACATAGCTAGTGGAGCAGGGCTCAATGTTCACCAGGAATTCTTTAACTCCTGTCATGTGTCTGGAACAGCCGCTATCTAGGTACCAATCTTCCTTAGCTGATGCTCTAAGTGAAGTATGAACAACAAGACTGACAATCTTGTGTTTTGGAACCCACATCATCTTCTTTCTGCTGCTGCTACTTTGAGTTCCATGATGTGGATGGCCATGTAGATGATAGCAAAAGGGCTTTATGTGACCATACTTGCCACAGTAGTGACACCTCCACTTCTTTCTTTTACTTCTTTTACTCTTTTTCTGCTGCGTTCCATGATGTCGAGACCGATGTTGTGACATCGTGGCTCCAGTGCTGTTTTTGGCAGGAACAAATTCTGTCATGGTTATTCTGCCAGCAGATTTATGATTAAACCCAAGTCCTTTCTGGTTTCCAACATTCTTCCCAAGCTGTAGCACCTCATCAAGCATATCTGAGCCTTTATTCAGCATCTTTATTGATTTTGTCATGTTTTCCAGTTTAGAGTTCAGAAAACCAACTTCTCCTTTAAGCTCAGAGATCTCCTCTTCATGTGCCTCCTTCTCAGCCTCCAGATTTGCAATGACCTTCTTCAGTTGTGCTTCTTGCTGAAGAATCTTCTCACTTTTGATGCATAGTTCTCTATAGGATATTGCAAGCTCATCAAAAGTGATTTCACTATCTGTATCACTTGAATCTTCAGCAGATTCAAATCTCCCAGTGAGTGCATTCACATCTCTGTCAGAATCACTTTCTTGTTCACTCTCTGTATCATCAGACCGACATACAGAAAGTCCTTTCCTCTGCTTCTTGAGATGAGTGGGACATTCAGCTTTGATGTGTCCATAGCCTTCACACCCATGGCATTGAACTCCTTTGCTGTGACTGGGCTTTTAATCTGACCTTTTCTGGTATTCACTACCTTTCCTGATGTCGAAAGGGATGTTCCGGACATGTGGTTTCTGCCTCCTGTCCATTCTGTTCAGCACTTTGTTGAACTGTTTTCCAAGGAGCACAACTGCATTAGCCAGACCTTCATCAGTATCCAGGTCATACTCATCTTCTTCTCCTTCATCATTGGAGACGAACGCCAAGTTCTTGCTCTTCTTTTCAGTCCTATCCGAGAGTCCAAGCTCAAAGGTTTGAAGAGAACCAATGAGTTCATCTACTCTCATGTTGCAAATGTCTTGGGCCTCCTCTATTGCAGTGACTTTCATGTCAAATCTCTTAGGCAAAGATCTGAGGATCTTTCTCACCAGCTTTTCATCTGTCATCCTCTCTCCCAAGGCAGTGCAGGCATTGGCAATTTCAAGAATGTTCATGTGGAAGTCATGAATACACTCTTCCTCCTTCATCTTCAGATTTTCGAATTTTGTAGCCAATAGTTGCAATCTGGACATCTTCACTTTGGAGGTTCCTTCATGAGTGGTTTTCAGGATCTCCCATGCATCCTTGGCAACTGTGCATGTGTTGATCAGTCTGAAGATATTCTTGTCAACTCCATTGAATAGAGCATTCAAGGCTTTGGAGTTTCCAAGTGCCAATTCGTCTTCTTCTTTTGTCCAGTCTTCTTCTGGCTTCAATTCATTAGTGGGCTTTCCTTCTGTGTCCAGCATCTTGGGATGTTCCCAGCCTTTGATGACAGCTTTCCAGGTTCTGCTATCCAGTGATTTGAGGAAGGCCACCATCCTTGCTTTCCAGTATTCATAGTTGGTTCCATCCAGAATTGGTGGTCTGTTCACTGGTCCTCCTTCTTTCTCCATGTTCATCAGAATTTATCTCCCTAGATCTCACTCAGTGATTTCGAGTGCCTGCTCTGATACCAATTGAAATTCTGATACCAATGACAGATGTCGTACCAGATGTCACGACATCACGCTTCAGAACATGCAGATTATATTTGACAGTGTGAACAGGTTAAACAAGTAAATAACACACAAGAGAATTGTTAACCCAGTTCGGTGCAACGTCACCTACATCTGGGGGCTACCAAGCCAGGGAGGAAATCCACTAAAATAGTGTTAGTTCGAAGATCTAACAGCCACTGTTTACAACCTTCTCACCTAACCACTACCCGTGCAACCTCTACCTAAGAGCCACTCTTAGATATGAGAACCCCTCTCACTCCCTCTCAATCACACTCCCGTGTTTACAAATAAATCAAAGACACACCAGAGATTGCTCTCTGAACAATAGAGATCAACTCTACACAAACTATAGAGATCAACTCTACACACTCAGGTCCAACACTTGATGTTAGGGTAACATCAAGGTGGCTCACAAAACACTCAAGTCCCAAAACTCACAAAATAACTCTTCAATCCCGGACTTGGTAGAAAACTCGTGCAGCCTTCATGTTTATATAGCTGTGTGCGTATCTGGGCTGCAACAACTTGTGCTGGATGAGATCTATCATTCTCCTGAAAAATCTGCACTTAAAGATCTAAAAGATACAGTTTGATCTTTTAGTTTTTATCTTTAATCTTTAATCCCTGAACGAACTCTTCTAGTTTGTAATTCGAACTTTAATTATCTTTTAATTCGTTCCTAAAGATAGATCGTCTAATCTGTTGCTAACTGCACAATAATCTGTTAAAGATATAACAGATTTATGTGTCCAGTATTTTCGGGCAAGATGTCCTGGACATCGTATCCGACATCGTGGATCCTGCAGCTTCAATTCTTCATTTGACTTTTATCTTGCCTTGTGCATTGTGCAGCAACTCCAGTATTTTCGGGCAGGATGTCCTGGACATTGTATCCGACATCGTGGATCCTGCAGCTTCAATTCTTCATTTGACATTTTATCTTGCCTTGTGCATTGTGCAGCCCGATCTTATTCCTTTACATAACGTTGGACATCATGTGCAGCAACTCCAGTATTTCTTCATTGTCTAAGTGCTTATGTTTTAACAAAATCTTAGCCAATCTTTTAAAACTCAGTAGAGCTAAGCACTAACAAGAGGCCTTCCAGGTACTGGTGGCATAAGCACGGGAGGATTCATTAGGCACTTTTTGATCCTTCCAAAAGCCTCTTGGCAATCCTCATTCCACCGATCAGTTTGGTTTTTGCGCAAGAGTTTAAACAACGGCTCACAAATGGCGGTGAGCTGCGATATGAATCTGGCAATATAATTCAAGCGCCCCAGGAAACCTCGGACTTGCCTCTCTGTACGGGGTTCTGGCATCTCAAGGATAGCCTTCACTTTTTCGGGGTCTACCTCTATCCCTTTCTGGCTTACAATGAAACCAAGCAATTTCCCTGATTTGACCCCAAAGGTACACTTAGCGGGGTTCAACCTTAATTGATATTTCTTAAGCCTTTCGAACAATTTCCGCAGGTTGACAAGGTGTTCTTCCTCGGATTTAGATTTAGCAATTATGTCATCCACGTAGACCTCGATCTCTTGATGCATCATATCATGGAACAAAGCTACCATGGCCCGTTGATAAGTTGCCCCGGCATTCTTGAGTCCAAAGGACATCACCTTGTAACAGAACGTTCCCCACAGGGTGACGAAAGTAGTCTTTTCCATATCCTCGGGCGCCATCTTTATCTGATTGTAACCAGAGAAACCGTCCATGAAGGAAAATAAAGCGAAATTGGTCGTGTTATCTACGAGGATATCGATGTGTGGTAAAGGAAAATTGTCCTTGGGACTGGCCCGATTCAGGTCCCGATAATCTACACACATTCGTACTTTCCCATCTTTTTTAGGAACTGGTACGATGTTGGCAACCCATTCTGGATACCGAGCGACGGCCAGGAATCCAGCGTCAAATTGCTTCTTCACTTCTTCTTTTATCTTCAAGGATGTTTCGGGCTTCATCCTCCTCAGTTTCTGTTTTACCGGGGAACACTCGGGATTTAGAGGTAATCGGTGCTGTACAATGTCAGAACTCAAACCGGGCATATCTTGGTATGACCAAGCAAAGATGTCTTGGTAGTCTTTTAGCAGGATTATTAATTCTTCACGGATAGGTGCGGTAATACCTGTACCTATCTTTACTTCCCTCTTTCCACTGCCAATTCCTAAGTCTACTAGCTCTGTTTCTTCTTGATGAGGCCCCATTTCTTGGTCCTCATGGGCGACCATTCTTTCTAGCTCTGGGGGAAGTCCCACATCCTCATTTCCTTCATCTTCCGTTTGATTCATTTCTTGCTCGAAGTCGATAGACGGGTCCCAGGTATTAGTACCTTCGGGGGACTCGTCATCGGATCTGCCGTTTCAGAAAAAGAAGTAAACATGCAAATGAATGAGAATGGGTAGAGACCAGGAACAGATGAAGAAAGATCCTTGTATTATAAATTCAAAAACAAAAGACACAAAGCCTTAACAAAAGGAAAAACTCTAAAGCCTAGGCCCAACTATAGAGCTTTTAAAACCGTAAAGGTTTACATTATGCTCGTCGCGTAAATGCCGGAGCGTTCCTCCACTCGCCAATTTCCCAGCTGGAAATCAGGAGGGCATGGTCGTACCAAATCCAAGGTACTCGGAACATCCTCTTTGCATATCGCGAACACTTGACCTTTGTCTCCCAGACCCGCGCTTATAAAGCTTCTACTTATGTGGCAGGGCGGGCTTCCTTCACTTTCTTGTCCCCAACGCGAGCTCTGACCACTGTTCTTCCTTCCCGCGATGCTTCTTTTCATGTCCGCCTGAGTGGGCTTATAGCCTAAACCATACTTCCCACGATTTCCTTGGGTATTTATCAGGCTAGTTATGCCGCCGTTGTTTTTTCCTAAACCCATCCCGGGTTCATAACCGTTCCCCAACATAACTCGGGCCATCATTACCGCTGCATCGGACAGACAAGGCTGCCCAAAGAGGGAGTCCACGGAGGAAATGCTGACCACCTCAAAAGACTGGAAAGCAGTTTCTAACGATTCTTCTGCGGCTTCCACATAAGGCATGGAGGATGGGCAGCTTACCAAGATATCTTCCTCGCCTGACACGATGACCAAGTGCCCCTCCACTACGAATTTCAGCTTTTGGTGGAGTGTAGAAGGCACAACTCCCACTGAGTGGATCCACGGGCGCCCCAACAGGCAGCTGTAGGGGGGGTTAATATCCATTATTTGGAAGGTGACTTGAAAGGTGTGAGGGCCTATTTGTATTGGGAGATCGATCTCTCCCCTAACCTCTCGGCGAGTGCCGTCGAAGGCCCGAACCACCATTGAACTTGGTTTTAAGTGGGAAGCATTGAATGGTAACTTCTCCAAAGTGCTCTTAGGCATCACGTTTAAACTGGAACCATTATCGATGAGCACCTTGGCTACGATATGGTCCATACACTTGACTGATACGTGTAAAGCCTTATTATGCCCTCTCCCCTCGGCGGGGATTTCTTCTTCGGCGAAGGCAAGATAGTTGTTGGCAGTGATATTGTTGACCAACCCTCCGAAACCTTCTACCGAGATATCTTGGGCCACGTGAGCCTCGTTCAGCACTTTTACTAGCAGAGCCCGATGAGGCTCGGAGCTCATAAGTAACTCCAACAGCGAGACCCTAGCCGGGGTTTTGTTGAGCTGTTCGATAACCTTGAATTCGCTCTGCTGAATTATCCGAAGGAATTCGCTGGCTTCCTCTAGCGACACCTCCTTTCTACCATCCTTTTTCTCCGGGGGCCCCTTTGCTGGAATATCTTTATTCGAAGCGTGGGGTGCTTCGCCATCTTGTTCCTCCACCACTTTTCCTTTTCCCTTGACGTCGGCGGGTTGGACTGGTAGGTCCGGAGGTGCGAACACACGACCACTACGGGTCACACCACTCAGTCCCGTGATATTTGTTACTTTAGCTGACAGCGAGCTGACGTCAGTGACTTCTTCTTCCTTCTTCCCCGGAGGTGTATATCTCCACGGGACCGCGTGACTATTTTGGTACGGGAAAGGAACAGGTTTGGCCATTAAGGGGTGTCCGGGCTTTTGCGAAGCTGCGCTTTTAGTGAAGTATATCACCAAGGGTTTGGGCTTCGCAACACCGCTCCCCTCCGTAGATTGCATGCATATATGCTGCTCTTCTTTTCCTTCAATGCCGACTTCCAGTCGACCTTGATCTATCAACCGTGTAACAATTCCTCTACTTCCAAACACGTCTCCATGTCATGCATCTCGCCGGAATGTAGCAGACAGGAATCCTCCTTACACCCACTATGGGGAATCACACCTCACTTTTGTAGGGCCTCAAAGATAAACCTCCTAGGGGTTGCCACATCCCTTAAAGGTTTAGACCTGTGCGGCCTATCGGATTCAACTGCATTAACTGCTCCCCCTCCATGATTGGCGAGCGGGTTGGTTCTCACATTGGGCCGATCCTCTTGGAAAGTCAGCCATCCAGCATCCATTAAATGTTGGACCTTGTATTTAAGGGCCAAGCATTTTTCGACGGAATGCCCCGGGACACCCCCATGGTACTTGCAAGTTGCGTTAGGGTCATACCACTTCGGGAAAGGGGGTTCGAGGACCCTTCCGAGAGTAACCACGGCCAAATGATTGGCGATGAGGGATGGTAGAAGATCTTCGTACATCATTGGGAGCGGGGTGAATTCCGGCAATGGCCTCGGAGGGAAGTTCCTTGTCGTGTTGGAATTACCGGCCAGTCGAGTCGTGTTCGGAGTTGGAACTTGGGGAGCTTCCCTCTGGGTGGGTGCCTTAGGCTGCACGGGTGTTGAACTAGAGGCGTTCCCAGCATGAGCCGAGAAGCTTGGGTGATGTTGCGCGTACTGATGGGTACCATGAGGTGTTTGCTGGGGTTTGACCCACGCGGGTGTTGAAGAGACGACATGGGCATCTCCTTCCTTCCTTTTTGCCCCTGTTGCCCCGATTCTTTTGGCATTCGCGTTTGTGGAGGAAACGTAATCAAACTTTCCTCTTTTCAATCCAACCTTGATTCTTTCCCCGGCAAACACCAGATCCGCAAAGCTGGACGGCATGTAACCCACTAGCTTCTCATAGTAGAACACTGGCAGAGTGTCTACCATCATGGTGATCATCTCTCTCTCAACCATGGGAGGAGCTACTTGTGCCGCCAAATCCCTCCATCGCTGCGCATATTCTTTAAAGGTTTCACCCTCTTTCTTGAACATATTATGCAGTTGAGTACGGTCAGGAGCCATATCAGAATTGTACTGATACTGCCTTAGGAAGGCGGTAATCAGATCCTTCCAAGTACGGATACGGGAAGCTTCCAAATTAGTGTACCACACTACCGCAGCTCCGGCCAAGCTATCCTGAAAGAAGTGTATCAACAGCTTTTCATCTTTAGAGTGGGCGCCCATCTTACGGCAGTACATTTTGAGATGGTTTTTGGGACAAGTCGTCCCTTTATACTTGTCGAAGTCCGGCACTTTGAACTTCGAGGGAATAACAACATCGGGTACTAAGCAAAGATCCGTCATGTCTGCGAACGGATAGTCCCCAAATCCTTCTACGGCCCTCAATCTTTCCTCAAGGAGATCGAGCTTCCTCCTTTCTTCAGTTGCTGGGGGCGGCCCTTCCGTGGACAGAACTATTGGTGGTACTGCGATGTTGGGTTGAGGCAACGTGCCTGGTGCCGGCCCTTCAGGGATCGGGGGATAGAACTCGACATCCTTCCGAGCATAATCTTGAGGGTCTTTGTGGACTTCGTCGAGCTGCTGAGGAGGCTCTCTTTCATGGCCGGGAGAAGCAATGTGGCCCGCATCTTCTTGCAAGACGGGTGGTGAATAGTTGGGCGGCAATCCATAAGGGTAAGCCGCTCGGTTGTATCCTAGGTGAGGGCTGCCATCGTGCCCCAGTGTGTCCCTTCCCCGCCCTACTATATTTGAGGGAGGATGGTGCGTAGTTGCCAAGAGAGTCGGGTCTGCTTCGGCAGCCGAACTGACAGCGGCGGCGGTGGCCGCGTTCTTCTCTATGAGCTGCTTCATACTTAACATGGCCTCCATCATGGAGGCCATTTGTTCTTTCAGAGCCGACATGTCGGCTTTCATCTGTTCCTGCGTCTCCTCTTGATCACCCATCGTTCTAGATTTGGATCTGGTGCGATAGGGATCCCTTGCGGCGCGTTTAGTTATGGTGTTTTTCCCTAAAAAACCAAACGTGAGGAGTGGGTAAAGAAGGAAAATGCATGCTAGAGATGAAATGTAGGAGTGATTTGATTTGCACAAGCTTTTTGGAGTAGAAACATGGGACCAACTCATTTTATTTCAAAAAGGAAGTCGTATCCAGTCAAGGTCTGAGAGACCATACAAGTTTCCTAACGATTTCTAATTATGTGGGCCATTAAGTCTATCATATGCTGACAATAGCCGAGAAGCCCATGAATCTCTTCGGGGGTGGAGTAGGTGTCTGCCATCGCCTTGGCCTTGGCTAACAAGCGGGGAAGTTCTTGACTCCCGTTCAAGGTAAGAGCAAACCGGTCCATCCACATGGTTGCCTCTTGGTGTAAAGAGTCGATCACCCTTCCTCTAGCCTCTTTTTCCGCATATACTTGAGCATACTCATCCGCGATTCTATGCTCGTGGGCCGTGGCTAGACCTAACTCTTCTTGGTACCTGGCGATGATAGCTAGTGTCGCAACCTACCCTTCGGCGGAAGGGCGACGCGTGACTCGCGGGATGCGTGTTCCTCGAAAGGAATACGCGCGGAGTCGCCACCAACGTTTATTTGAGGAAAACGTCGGAAAAACCGGAAAAGACGAGATCTACGAACTTTTTAGTGAAAGGTCCGGGAGTTGTATTTACGCACGGGGAAGGTATTAGCACCCCACACGCCCGTCCCAAGGGACGGCAGCCTTTAATCGAATGTGCAAACATGACTTTGATTTTTATGTTCCCTTTTATGTTCTTATATCCTTTATACCCTTTTTATATTTTTCTCTTTTTGTGGTCGACAAGGGTGTTTCCCTTTGCTCCTACGTATTCCTCAATTTGCGATGAGGAAATCAGACCTACGTAGTTCTTTTGGAACAAAGTGTTTGGTTAAGTTGTTTTTGTCTTTTTTGCAAAATATGTTTTTATCGAACAAAAGGTCATTTAAGGTGTTGAACCATTAAACGGTCTTTTGATTTTGAAAGGGGAGAAACGTTAAGGCTTTGGACCATTAACGATCTCTTGTTTTTGAAAGGAGAGAAACGTTAAGGCATTGGACCATTAACGATCTCTTGTTTTTGAAAGGAGAGAAACGTTAAGGCATTGGACCATTAATGATCTCTTGGGGTGGTCGACAAAAGCGGGGCTTTTGCTCCTACGTATCCTCAATGAGGAACTCAGACCTACGTAGTTCTTTCTTATCAAATGATTCTTTTTTACTTAAGTGGTGATCATTTTAAGGCGTTGGACCTTAAAAATGATCCATTTTATTTAGTGAGAAATTGAAATGACAAACTTCAAAAGCCTATTTTTGTGGACGAGCTTGACTAGGCGAGTTGATTTTAGCCTTAATTTCACTTTAGTTATTAATCAATTCGATTAAGAATGAGAAATCCCAAAGAGAAAACGTCCGATTGATTTTCCGCTTTATTTTACTAAAAGATGTCTTTTTGATTATTATATTATTTTTTTTACCTCTTTTTGATTTCCAACGTGGTTACGGCATGACCGAACGGTCGGAATTTATTTTAACCGAAGTTAATGGATAATACAATTCAAACGTTCGGTGGAAAATTATTTTATTTTTAAGTTAAGCGAGAAACGACTTAAGTAAAATGGCTTAAGCACGTCAACAGGGGGCATAAAAAGTAAACAAAACGAGAATAAAAATGCACGAAACACAATGTGGACCACTACGGGTACATAGAATGAATCGAAAAGCTTGGTTCGAGGTACTTACCCGTTGAAGATCGAAGAACGATGAAGAACGAATGAAGAACGTCGAAGAACGGTTCAAACCTTTGCGAGATTCCTCACGGAAAACGTTACGGAAACGTTTCGGAAGCGCCTCGGCTTAGATTTTCTTCACGGAAACAATTTTTCCAAGCAAATTCGAAAGAGAGAGAAGTGCCTAAGGGGCTGGATCCTTTCCTTCTTGCATTCCTCCCCTATTTATAGCAAAATAGGGGAGGTGGTTGCCGCCCAGCTCGCCCAGGCGAGCAGGGTTGCTTCCTCCAGAAGCAACCGCCTTCTGGAGGAATCTTCTGGAGGGCCCAAATGGGCCTGGGTGCTATTTGCACCCCCATTTTTACTAAGTACACCCCCCTCTGCTGTTTTTTGGTGATTCTTTTTTCGTAAAGTTACGGAAACTTACGAATTTCGTAACGATACTTGTTTTCTTTCCGTAATGTTACGGAACCTTGCGGATTACATAATCATCCCCTTTTTGACTTACGGAATGTTACGGAACCTCACTTAATTATGCAACGATGCTTCCATTTGATTTCCGGTGTGTCACGGAAACTTACGGATTGTGCATCAACATTTTTTGGTTTTTCGGCATGTCCTGGAATTTCATAAATTGCCTAATGAGGGGTGCCAAGCACCTCACAAGGACCAAAGAATGGTCGCATGTCATCAAGCAAAGGTCCCCGGACGAAATTAGGGTATGACAGTTGCCCCTCTTTACTTGTCTTTTATTGGAGATAAAAGAAAAGTAAAGATAAGACACTAATTTCGTCCCTCTCGACTTGACGAGAGTCGCGGGCGACCATGAAATTTCCGCATGTAAATGACTTTGTTGTTCCCGGAGGAAAAAAAGGTGCAGAGGACTGTGCCAGCCCCTGCATGCTATCAAGCGTTCTGTCTTACAGATAGCAAAAGAATGGGTGCGAATAACCATAAGGTATCTCCGCGTATCATGGGTGCAGAATGACCAAACTTGGTCTCTGCTTGCCAACGGACACGACTGTGTCTGAATGGCAAAGGGGTGCGGATAACCATAAGGTATCTCCGCGTATCATGGGTGCAGAATGACCAAACTTGGTCTCTGCTTGCCAACGGACACGACTGTGTCTGAATGGCAAAGGGGTGCGGATAACCATAAGGTATCTCCGCGTATCATGTGTGCAGAATGACCAAACTTGGTCTCTGCGTGCCATCGGACACGACTGTGTCTGAATGGCAAAGGGGTGCGGATAACCGTAAGGTATCTCCGCGTATCATGTGTGCAGAATGACCAAACTTGGTCTCTGCGTGCCAACGGACACGACTGTGTCTGAATGGCAAAGGGGTGCGGATAACCGTAAGGTATCTCCGCGTATCATGTGTGCAGAATGACCAAACTTGGTCTCTGCGTGCCAACGGACACGACTGTGTCTGAATGGCAAAGGGGTGCGGATAACCGTAAGGTATCTCTGCGTATCAGCTCTTGAGTCATGACAACAAAAGGCGGTGTGGTCGACAAAAGCGAGGCTCTTGCTCCTACGTATCCTCCAATGAGGAATTCAGACCTACGTAGTTCTGGATAACTTGTGAGACTTGAAAAAGTCTCGGTGTTTTCTCCACTAAAATGCAAACATGCTTTAGCAAAGAGACAAAAATTCCAACTGATTTAGAGCAGCATATGCTTTTTTTGAGTGAAAAACAATGCGTCTACCGGGGAAGGAGAGTCTGCTGATGGGATCCCCCGTAACCATAAATGAGATTTTGGATGTTAGCATTTCGTTTCTAAATGACCATTTAGAGGAAACACCGGGTTCGACAAAAAAAATAGAAGAAAATCACTCAAAGTGTATCAATCTCGCACAGGTAAGTGTTTCATCCTAATTCCGAACCATAGATACGTCATGACTTGACTTTGCAAATTATTTCCTATCAAATCAAAAATTACACGCGTAATCATGGATCAATAGGGCTTCCCTTGGGAATGGGTTCTTTTGGTGGTTCCTTCTTTCGGTTTTTGTGTGTTTTTGGCTTTTGATTTTCCTGGCTTTTTCTTTTTCTGTTTTTTTTGTTTAGTGCGGGGCGAGAAAAAAGGGTCGCTAGCGCACGGAATTTTGGTTGGTAATTAAAGGGAGGAGACCATTTTAGGTCGTGGTTTCCTTTCCTTCTTTTTTTGTTCATTTGGTGACAATTCTGTATTGTTCAGATATTGTCCGGTCCAAAGACCTCTCTGCATATTTCTTCTGTTTTTCCTTAGATCCCCGATCAGGGGCTTTCTTTCCTTCTTCTTCTTCTTCTTCTTCTTTTTTTTTTTTTTTTTTTTTTTTTTTACTTTCTCCCATTCTTTGATTGGGAATTTTCTTTCTTTTCTTTTTGCTTTCTCCCACTCTTTGATTGGGAATTTCCTTTCTTTTCTTTTTTGCTTCCGAGGGTAAGGATTGACATTCTCACCCTAGGTCAAGGTTTATGGTGAGTCAGGATCTTGGCTCAAGGTTTGTAGAATGGCTAGACATGATACATGTCGGGGTTTGGTTTGGCTCAAGGATAAAAAGGGATGCCCCACATTATTTCCATGACACAAATGCAAAAATGATGATTTGGAAACTTTATGCAAAACTGGTCATGCATGCATCTATGCGGACACTCAAATGTCAAATTTTTATGGTCATGTGATGCTAGGGCTCAGGATTCATTTCCTCTATTTTAATCAACCCAATGTTTCCAAAATATGTTCTTTTATCAATTTGTGCATTCATCCGAGTCCATTTTGGGCGTCTGGGAAAATCTTCACAGCATTCACCCTTCAGGTGTATACACATTTTTTTTCAAAAACTAGTTATGATCAGTGAATTTTTTTTTTCAAAGAAAAGTTGGAAGTCATCTCTTTTCAAAAGCATGTTGGTTTTTCAGCTAGACAACTTATTTTCTTTTTTTTTTTTTTCTTCCTTTTTTATCATTATCATTTGTTTATTTCTTTTTCTTGTTTGTTTTCTTTCCCCCCCCCCCCCTTTTTTTTTTATCATTATCATTTGTTTATATCTTTTTCTTGTTTTTTTTTTTTTTTTGAGGTATTTTGCTACCTAAACATGTGTATATTTTTGTGAGGTATCTTTGCTATATACATGCATAACCAAGGTATTTTTCTACCTAAACATACATATATATATTTTGTGAACTATTTTTGTTTACATACATGCATATCTGAGGTATCTTTCTACCTAAACATACATATATATATTTTGTGAACTATTTTTTTGTTTACATACATGCATATCTGAGGTATCTTTCTACCTAAACATACATATATATATTTTGTGAAGTATTTTTTGTTTACATACATGCATATCTAAGGTATCTTTCTACCTAAACATACATATATATATTTTGTGAAGTGTTTTTTTTTTTTTTTTTTTTTTTACATACATGCATATCTAAGGTATCTTTCTACCTAAACATACATATATATATTTTGTGAAGTGTTTTTGTTTACATACATGCATATCTAAGGTATTTTCACTACCTAAACATACATATATATATTTTGTGAGGTGTGACTACCTTTCGAGCTTGCGCTTGTTTTATTTAAATTCCTAGGATCATGAGCAACTAGGTGTGTCTTACTATGAAAAGTGATCAAATAACAAGCACAGATTCAAAAGGTACTAGGTTGCCTCCTAGTAGCGCTTCTTTAACGTCTTTAGCTGGACGCATGATGGCTTGTAGGTCACGGACCTAGTACTTTGCTTACCTTTGGCTTTGGATTTGGTCGCCTGCTGGTCGGCCATGTGTCGTAGGCAACGCTCTAACCTTTTTGCGGATGAGCTGAGGTTAACTCTAGAGGTGGTGGCGGTGTGTCTATTGCCCGCTACCGGCCATCCCAATGCTGCTGTGGTGTTTCGCCCTGCGCCTGCCTGGGGACGCAGTACTTCTTGATGAAAGCTCGACCAGTAGGGGGCCTGATGCCCTTGCTGGAGGTTACAGGTACTCTGTAGAACTGACAGAGACCCGTAATTAGAGCTTGACAACTCCAAGACCCTGTTGGACTTCTTCGAGTCCACTGGGTGTCTTGCAGGTGCGATCCCTGCAAACAATTGATGAAATCAGAAATCAGTTGAGCGATGTGCATACTTACCTATGATGACATAACTTTGCCGGGGGGGTACGGGCACCCTGTAGGACTGATAGAGGCCCGTAACCAGAGCTGGAAACCCCAGGGCCCTGTTGGACTTTTCTGGGTCCACTGGGTGTCTTGTGGGTGCGATCCCTGCAAACAATAGATGGTATCAGAAATCAGTTGAACTATATGCATACTTACCCATGTCGGGACGACACAGACCAACTGATACTTTTGCAGGGGGAGATTGGCATTGCGGTCGCTGGGCAGAATGTTGCTAAGTAGCAATGTCATCTATATCTGTGTAAGAGTGGTCATGTTAGTGCGCATGATCCGCACTCGTCTTTTTGCAGGCACGGGTGAAATCTTGCCCCGGTATGCATAGTAGCTGTGTGATAGCCTCCCTCTCTGGTTGTGCTCGCACAGTTGGCCCTCCTCCAATATCAGGGGGTGGCCCAGGAACCGTTAAAAGGAAACTACTGGCCCCTTAACCGGGAGTGCAAGTCTCGGTTAAGCATTTAAGGACAGAGGACCTTAAATTATCTTAAGGTGTGGATATGGAGCCCACTGAAAGTGAGGACGCGTAGTCCTCTAAAGGCGAGGGCGTGTAGCCCTCTGAAGTTCAGGACGTGTCGCCTTTCGAAGGCGAGGGAGTGTAGTCCTATGATGGCAAGGACGTGCAATCCTCTGAAGGTGAGGGCATGCCCCCCTTTGAAAATGGGGAACATGTAGTCCTCTGATGGCGAGGACGTGTAGTCCTCTAAAGGTGAGGACGTGTAGTCCTCTGAAGGTGAGGGCATGTAGCCCTACAAAGGTGAAGGCACATGACCCTTTGACGGCGAGGACGTGTAGTCCTCTGAAGTTGAAGGTACATGACCCTTTGAAGGCGAGGACGTGTAGTCCTCTGAAGGTGAAGGTAACTAGTACCCAAGGTGAGGGCGTGCAGCCCTCTCAAGGCGAGGACATGTAGTCCTCTGGAGGTGAGCGCGTGCAGCCCTCTGATGGTGAGGACGTGTAGTCCTCTCAAGGCGAGGACGTGTAGTCCTCTCAACGGTGAGGGTAACTAGTACCCCAGGTGAGGGCGTGTAGCCCTCTCAAGGCGAGGACATGTAGTCCTCTGGAGGTGAGGGCGTGCAGCCCTCTGATGGTGAGGACGTGTAGTCCTCTCAAGGCGAGGACGTGTAGTCCTCTGACGGTGAGGGTAACTAGTACCCAAGGTGAGGGCGTGCAGCCCTCTCAAGGCGAGGACATGTAGTCCTCTGGAGGTGAGGGCGTGCAGCCCTCTGATGGTGAGGACGTGTAGTCCTCTCAAGGCGAGGACGTGTAGTCCTCTCAACGGTGAGGGTAACTAGTACCCCAGGTGAGGGCGTGTAGCCCTCTCAAGGCGAGGACATGTAGTCCTCTGGAGGTGAGGGCATGCAGCCCTCTGATGGTGAGGATGTGTAGTCCTCTCAAGGCGAGGACGTGTAGTCCTCTGACGGTGAGGGTAAGTAGTACCCAAGGTGAGGGCGTGTAGCCCTCTCAAGGCGAGGACATGTAGTCCTCTGGAGGTAAGGGCGTGCAGCCCTCTGATGGTGAGGACGTGTAGTCCTCTCAAGGCGAGGACGTGTAGTCCTCTGACGTTGAGGGTAACTAGTACCCAAGGTGAGGGCCTGTAGCCCTCTCAAGGCGAGGACATGTAGTCCTCTGGAGGTGAGGGCATGCAGCCCTCTGATGGTGAGGACGTGTAGTCCTCTCAAGGCGAGGACGTGTAGTCCTCTCAACGGTGAGGGTAACTAGTACCCAAGGTGAGGGCGTGTAGCCCTCTCAAGGCGAGGACATGTAGTCCTCTGGAGGTGAGGGCGTGCAGCCCTCTGATGGTGAGGACGTGTAGTCCTCTCAAGGCAAGGACGTGTAGTCCTCTCAACGGTGAGGGTAACTAGTACCCAAGGTGAGGGCGTGTAGCCCTCTCAAGGCGAGGACAGGTAGTCCTCTGGAGGTGAGGGCGTGCAGCCCTCTGATGGCAAGGACATGAAGTCCTCTGATGGCGAGGACATGTAGTCCTCTGATGGGGAGGACATGTAGTCCTCTCAAGGCGAGGACATGTAGTCCTCTAAAGGCGAGGACATGTAGTCCTCTAAAGGCGAGGACATGTAGTCCTCTAAAGGTGATAGGTACAAGTACCCAAGGGTCCACCCTTATGAGAAAGCAAGAGATCGACTCAGCGAGAGGGCCGGTCATCCCAAATCCACAAGATTTGGACATTAGATGTAGGAAATCTATGCAGTTAACATAATTTTTTGGGGATGCAGATGCATGCAACCTTTGTCGTGAAATTTTGGTAAATGCAGACTTCATATGAAACAATGCAATGTAATGGAAAGTTGTACAATGTTCATGACATTCTTTCCCTATTTTGTGATTTTGATTTAATTTTTTTTGGAAAACACAGATTGACTGTCCTTTTGAAAGAGGTGATAATTCATGCAACCTCATCCTATCTTTTGCAAATCTCTCCGGGAACTCCCTCAGAGTATGTGTTCTGTTCGATTTAGTCACTTGACCATTTTGGAGTGACGGCAATGGAGCCATTTGATGTTTAATCAATCCATCGAAATCCTAGGGTTTGTCCCCCCTTTTTTTGTTGAAAACATCGATGGGTGAGAACTTTTGATCTGCCCCTATGTTCACTTGAGGCTCATGCACGATGCCCCTCATTGCCCCAGTGTAAGGCTTTGAGGTACCAATCGTTGTCTTTCGTCATGACCTTGTAGGAGGGAACCTATTGGGTGAGAACTTCTAATCTGCCCCTAGGTTCACTTGAGGCTCATGCACGGTGCCCCTCATTGCCCCAGTGTAAGGCTTTGAGGTACCAAGTGTTGTCTTGTTTTCACGACCTCGTAGTGAGGAAGAATGAAAGAAGCAGTTGATTCTTGCAAAAAGAATTTTCCAAGGACGAGAAATAGTTGAAGGATTTTTCAGCTGATGGATTTAAGCAAGATGTTTTGATGTCTTGATGATGCTAAAGGATCAAGTACTTCTAAGTTTTATTCAAGACAAGAATCCAAGAAACTCAAGATATATGATCAAGTTAGATCTCTTAGAATCTTTAGGAAGAAGTTTCCAAATTGAAACAAACAAAAGGTTTGACCAAAGAATTCTATCATTTCAAATTGAGATTTGCTCTCTGGTAATCGATTACCAGTAGTTGAAAATGTTTTAATACAAATTTTTAAAACCTGTAATCGATTACATAAGTCTTGTAATTGATTACCAGAGGGGATTTTCAGAAAATAATTTCCAAGAGACATATCTATTCAAATGTTTTATGAATGGCCATTCAAATGTTTTAAAGAGAGTTTTCATTGCCCAAACAGTTTTATCCTCTCGAAAGATCAAGAGTTTTTCTGAACTGAAATGTCTTATCCTCTCAAAAAGATTCCTTGGTCAACCACTTGCTTATTCAATAAGGAATTTTTGATTGATCTTCATTTTACAATCTACCTCTTTTACGAGAGATTTCTTCTTCTTATTTCTGAAAAGGGATTAAGAGACCGAGAGTCTCTTATTGTAGAGGATTCTTGAACACAAGGGAAGGGTTGTCCCTATGTGCATTGTTAATCCGAAAAGAGAGATTGATAGTTCAATTGGGGAATAGTCTTTGCATCTTAATTCAACCCCCCTTTTTCTTAAGGTAACTGAGGCCATTTGTCCAACATCCTATTCTTGATAACTCACTTCTCTCTAAAAAGACAAAATGAGGTCACATGAACGTCTATATTTTTACTTGAAAACACAGTCAATCAAATGCCTTTTTTTTTTATTTTGAAACTTATTTTTTATTTTGAAACTTATTTGTTTTGAACTTTGCTCGTTGTTTTACGGCACCCCCACCAACGTGCAAGAAGAGTAATCTCTGATTGAACGGTCTTGGAAGTCAACACTCAGGAGCGCAGGTTGCTTGAGCAAACAGACCAATGGCTTACACTCACATTCCGGTGGAAGTTGAATAAGCAAAGATGTGTTCGTGAGAGGATGTCCATTTTATCATTTAACATTGTAACTGTGGTTTATGGCATAAACTTGAAAATCCTGATGAGTCATTAGGGACACCTAACAACAGCTTTCAAAATTGCCCCATGTGTGGCATCTCTTGTCAATGTCAGGATTTACACGCAATTCTCCTCAAATTTCAGCCAGCCCGCATTAATTAGACCTTGCACCTTACGCTTCAGAGCCCTACAATGCTCAATGGAACGCCCCGGGGCTTCTCCGTGACAAGCACACGTTGCGTTCGAGTCGTATTCTCGGAGAAATGGAGATTGATGAACCTTGGCTAGGGTTATGGCTACCATTGAATCATATGGGAGCAAGTCAGCATAGGACACTGGAATTGGGGTGAATTCTACAGGCTCTCTCGCTGCAAAATTCACTTCTTGGTTGGTGTTTTTGGTTTGTGCTAAAGGTGGTGTTCGTCATTGGAAGTGCGGTAGACAGACTTTGTGGTAGATTTAGGGATGGCCTTTGTGGATACCTGGGTGGTGGGTAAGGAGAAGGTTTGTTATTGGCTGAGTAAAGATATTGTTGGGTTGGTGGGAAATTTGGCCGTACAGGAATTGCAGTCACAGCATGGGTTTCTCCCTCATCCTCACCCTCTTTATTTGCCCCAGTTTTCTCAGTCGTCCTAGTAGGATGATCAAATTTGCCTCTTTTCGGACCCACATTGATCCTTTCACTGGCGAAGACCAAATCTGCAAAGCTTTGAGGGTGCGCAGCCCACCATCTTTTCATAGTAGAGTACCGATAATGTGTCTACCATCACGATTATCGTCTCCCTTTCCATTATTGGGGGTACCACCTGGGCCGCCAGATCCCTCCACCTTTTGGGCGTGTTCTTTGAATGATCCGTCCCCCTTTTTGCACATGTTCCGTAGTTGCATCCTATCCAGAACCATATCAAAATTGTATTGATACTGCCTAACAACGGCAACCATTGGGTCCTTCCAAGAATGGACTCGGGAAGATTCCAAGTTAGTGTACCAGGTAACAGCTACCCCAGTAAGACTTTCTTGGAAGGAATGTATTGGCAATTCATCATCTTTTGCGTATTCCCCCCATCTTCTGACAATACATCTTTAGATGGTTCTTGGGACAAATAGTCCCCTTGTACTTGTCAAAGTCCAGCACCTTGAACTTGGGAATGACCATGTTTGGGTATTAGGAACAACTTTTCTAGGTTAGCAAAGGCATAATCTTCACCTCCTTCAATGGCCCTGAGCCTTTCCTCTAGATGATCCAACTTTCCCATTCCTGCCATAGTCATGAGGGTTTTTAACCGCTATGGAATGCAAGAGGTGCAGTTGTGGGTGATACTGAGGGCCCTCCAAAGGGTTTTGTAGGGGTATACCACCAACTGCTTGCCCTTTAGTGGTATATCCGAGCCAAGGCTCGAAGTCGTCTAGATTGTGATGGGGAATTTCATGGGTCTCTTCCACGGTTTAAGAGACATGTGCATGATCAGTTTGGAGTTGTTGGCTCTCAATGGGTATAGGAGTGGAGTTATTGACATTCTTATTGGGAGTGTACGCCACTTTGGGTGGCGTATAGTTGAGAGGCAAGCCATATGGCGGGAAGGCGTGCTCGTTTTGAATTTGTACATTATGGGGGCTGCCCGTACTTCCCAAATCTTTGCCTACCATATCTGAGGTTGGATGATTCATTTGGTTGATGCCGGATGGGGACATCAGGTTCACCTTAGCAACAACGCTGGTAGCGGCAATTGCAACCGCATTGGCTTCCATTATCTTCTTCACGCTCATCATGGCCTCCATCATTGTGGCCATTTTCTCTTTCATGGCCTCCATGTCGGCCTTCATCTTCTCTTGCACCTCCTCTGCTTCACCCATTACTCTAGCTCTAACACAAGTTCGGTGAGGACACCGTAAAGCATGTTTTTTTTTTTTTGATAAGTTCATTTTATTTTATTTTATTTTTCAAGGAAAGAATGCAATGAGCAATGCAACCAATGAAAAGCATGGATGCATGCGAATGATGTACAGTCGAAGTATTGCGAATTTTTACGCAGGATATGGGGTTGAATCAGTTTAGATTTTCAACATGGTCCATGACATCTTTGTCAAGGTGAAACTGGAAGTAACAAGGACATCAACAATCCTAAATATGTTTGGCAGTAGACGAAGCAGTGATGTGACTCGATTCATCTTTTGCCCCAATTTTGCAAGACGGTTACTTCCATATTTCAACTTGACTTGATGAACCTTTTTATAAAAGCATGAGCTTGGTTCAACCCTATAATCCAAGGAATGACAATTCTGATCGCCAATACTTCAACAACATCTCATAGGGATGAATGATTCAGGCGTACTTTAAGCTTATGCATGGAAAATGTAATTATAAAATTGAGATGCCCGAAGAAACACCATTTCCTAGTTAACCATGCATTAGGTACCATGTTCAATTATTTTGTTTTGTTGTTGTGAAACGGGTTTATGATCCCAACATGGTTGGCTCGTGGTGCCTAACACATGAAACTAAGAATGTAGTGTGAAGTTTCACGCTTCCCCATTTTTGTTTTTGTTTTGTAGAGGAAAACGCAAGGATGAGCAAACATGAAAACAAATGGTACGCAATTTTGCAGATCAAAAAGTTTGTTGAACGCATATGCATGATGATGCCATGACTCATGCAAAATGTGAGGCTGGAATATGATAACGGACAAATGCAGGATATGTCCATTATGATGTTATGAAGAGATGCTTATGCGATGCATGATATGAATGCATTTTACGGACACGAGAGCCCGGAAAATTATCTCTTCTTACTTGTGCATTTGGGGGCGCAGTGCCCCATGTGTACAATTAAGAAGGTGATATGGACCTTCCGGCTTCCCGTGACAAAGGACGAGACCAACATACAATGCATGCTAGAGATAAAATGCGGGAGTGACTTGATTTGCACAAGCTTTTTGGAGTAGAAACATGGGACCAACTCATTTTATTTCAAAAAAGGAAGTCGTATCTAGTCAAGGTCTGAGAGACCATACAAGTTTCCTAACGATTTCTAATTATGTGGGCCATTAAGTCTATCATATGCTGACAATAGCCGAGAAGCCCGTGAATCTCTTCGGGGGCGGAGTAGGTGTCTGCCATCGCCTTGGCCTTGGCTAACAATCGGGGAAGTTCTTGACTCCCGTTCAAGGTAAGAGCAAACCGATCCATCCACATGGTTGCCTCTTGGTGTAAAGAGTCGATCACCCTTCCTCTAGCCTCTTTTTCCGAGTATACTTGGGCATATTCGTCCGCAATCCTATGCTCGTGGGCCGCGGCTAGACCTAACTCTTCTTGGTACTTGGCAATGATAGCTAGCATGTTGGTCTCCGTCTCGCATAAACGCTGAGACAAGCTTCTTTTGGACCTCGAAGAGGCAACTAACTCCTCTTTCAAAACCATGCTATGTGCTCGCGACTGGTCCCTTTCTTCCCTTCGCAACTTGAGTTCACTATTGCTACCCCATAGAGCTCCGCGAAATTTGTTCCGGCCATACTCTTCCTTGCGAGCCCTCTTGGTCTCTTATTTCAAGGCTTCATCGGTGGCCATATTGACGTCCCTTAGTTCATCATACTCTTTTCAGACTTTGATGGCTTTGAACTTCTCTTCGACTACTCGGGCTCTTTCAAGCTCTGCCTTTAGGGCTTGTACCTCATCACTTTCTTCCGAAGCTTTAACCTCATCGTCCCTCACAGTCTTTAGATTTGGGAGCCAATCCAATCCTTGTGCTCGGACTCTCAGCCACTTATGATAGCCGCCGATGATCCCATTACTGCTTCCCCTAAGCTCTCTGTCCTTTCTTCACGCCGCATCCCATGCCTTGCGAACTCCTTGGAGTACCCTCGCGTTGTGGTCAGTTTTGGAATTTTGTGCGCCGAGATCCCTCACAAGGAAAGGAGACATGCTTCCTTCCGTCGGTGCTCCCCTCATGGGGTACCCTAGTTGTCTTATAGCGAGCGTGGGATTGTAATTAATACAACCCCTCGTTCCTACCAGCGGAATGTTTGGGTATCTTCCACATGAGAAAAGGACCCCTTCTTTTCCTTCCTTCCATCGGGGGAACCAACTGATTGTTCTACCTCCTATCCCGGCCAAGAGCTGGTCCCAATCTATTCTCCTTCTTTCAGTACATGAGCGATGGCTCAAGAGCGGACATGGATGTCTTGTGTCTTGTTGGAACAAGTGTGAAACCAACCAAACACAGAGGGCGGGTAAGCAACAGATGATCCGTGCGTTACTCT